>NC_090727.1:88165159-88180034 GCF_036898095.1 Palaemon carinicauda | reverse complement strand
TAATAATATATATATATATATATATATATATATATATATATATATATATATATATAAATATATATATATATATATATATACACATATGTGTGTGTGTATGTATGTAATACCAATTCTCTCTCCTAGACCAGGGTTCGGTTCCCCGGCCGACCAGAAGCTATTATCTCCGAGTTGATTCCCCCTTGGTTCTCTGATCCCGAAGTATAGAGAGAATACAGTATTGAGGGTGTGTAATACAGTACTTATATGAATATGAAAAACACGTCTAAATGTGCAAATTTTTTCATTATACACACACACACACACACACACACATATATATATATATATATATGTGTGTGTGTGTGTGTCTGTTTATATGCGTGTGTAAACATCACAAAAGCTAACACGTGATGAGCATAAAACAATTAAGTATTATAGCCCCGAAAGGAAAAAGGATAACACAAACTTGGTTCTCCTTCCGTGACTATAATATATACAGTATATATATATATATATATATGTATATATATATATATATATATATATATATATATATATATATATATATATATATATATATATATATATATATATATATTTATATAGTATGTATATATATATATATATATATATACTATATATATATACTATGTATATATATATATATATATATATATATTTCAAATAAGCCATATATATTAATACATTAAAGTCAGGATTCTCTTAACGACCTCGGGATTATAGCCCCAGGCGAAACCGCCCAAAGACTAAAATATCGGACCGGTGGGGATTTGAACCCTCGTCCAGGATATCTGTATGCCAGTGACCATACCACTCAGCCACGAAGAAAGATAAAAGTCAATCACAATTCTTCTATACATTTACCTGTTAAATTCAGGTTTTCTGTACTTAGAATTGAAATCAACCCATCTTCACCATCGTAGCTAATTGGTAGGTTTGGGACTTGGCATTCGATTAATGATTTTTTTTTTTTTTTTTTTAATAGTCTTTGGGTGGTTCCGCCTAGGGTTCTGATCGCGAGGTCGTTAAAAGAATTCGGACTTTAATGTATTAATATATATGGCTTATTTGAAATATGAAAGAAACACGTTGAAATGTGCAAAAAATTATCTTATATATATATATATATATATATATATATATATATATATATATATATATATATATATATATATATATATATATATATATATATATATATATACATACATACACATGTATACACACATATATTATTATTATTATTATTATTATTATTATTATTATTATTATTATTATTGTTATTATTATCACTAGCCAAGCTGAATCCTTAGTTGCAAAAGCAGGATGTTATAAGCAAAAGGGCTCCTACAGGGAAAATAGCCCAGTGAGGAAAGGAGATAAGGAAATAAATAAATGATGAGAACAAATTAACAATAAATCCTTGTAAAAACAATAACAACGTCAAAACATATATGTCATATATACACTATAAAAAGACTTACGTCAATGTCAGCCTGTTCAAGAAAAAAACATCTTTGAACTTTTGAAGTTCTACTGATTCAACCACACAATTAGGAAGATCATTCCAAAACTTGATCACAGCTGGAATAAAACTTCTAGAATACTGTGTAGTATTGAGCCTCATGATGAAGAAGGCCTGGCTATTGGAATTAACTGCCTGCCTAGTATTACGAACAGAATGGAATTGGCCAGGAAGATCTGAATGTAAAGATGGTCAGAGTTAGGAAAAATCTTATGCAACACGCATAATGAACTAATTGAACGACGGTGCCAAAGATTAATTTCTACATCAGGAATAGAAAATTTAAAGGTCCGTAAGTTTCTGTCCAACAAATTAAGAAGAGAATCAGCAGCTGAAGACCAGTAAGGAGAACAATACTCAAAACAAGGTAGAATGAAAGAATTAATACAATTGTTCAGTATAGATTGATCATTTAAAATCTTGAAAGACTTCTCAATAAGCCTATTTTTTGTGCAATTGAAGAAGACACAGAAGACACACGCACACACACATACACACACACACACACACACACACATATATATATATATATATATATGTAAATATACATATACATATATACATATATGTATATATATATATATATATATAAATATATATACGTATATATATATATATATATATACATAAATATACATATACATACATATATATATGTATATATATATATATATATATACATATACATATATATATGCATATATATATATATGTATGTATATATATATATATATATATATATGAACACACATAGAAATAAATTTCTACCTCATACTTGGGATCGAAGTATATATATATATATATATATATATATATATATATATATATATATATATATATATATGAATGTGTGTATATATATATTTATATATATATATACCTTATATATATACCAGTTTTATCTCTCTCTCTCTCTCTCTCTCTCTCTCTCTCTCTCTCTCTCTCACTTCATTGCCTTGAAATAATTTACGAAAGGAATAAACCTTTTCTTAAAAAAAAATACTGTTCAGTATTTTTATACAAATGATTTTCTGAAAGAATCAAGCTGAATGAATGATTTCATTATATATAATTGCCTCAATTATTTAGAAAAAAATCCATGTTTCCTTTACATAAAAGAAAAACAACCTATATAGTAGCCGAGTTACATAAAAGGAATGAAATAATTACTTGTTCTCTATATATATATATATATATATATATACATATATACATATATATATATATATATATATACATATACATATATATATATATATATATATATATATATAAATATATATGTATATATAATATATCTATATCTATCTATCTATTTATCCATCTATCTATATATCTCTCTAAATATCTATCTATATATACTCTATATATATATATATATAAATATATATATATATATATATATATATATGTGTGTGTGTGTATATATATATCTATATCTATATATATGTGTGTGTGTGTGAGAGAGAAAGAGAGAGAGAGAGAGAGAGAGAGAGAGAGAGAGAGAGAGAGAGAGACCAGTTATAAAAAAATTAACTGACAGCAGGATATTGTCAAAAATCTTCAAGATTTCTTCTATCAATTTTGTAAATTTTGGATTATCCCCCCCCCCAAAAAAAATGCCTTAGAATATTCCATCGCTTAACTAACCCCTGAATTCTCGATGAAGAGTCCAGAGAAATAGAAGCATCAGAAATACGTGTTCAAGCCGAATGGAGAAACGTAAAAAGCAGTTTGCATGTTGTCCTGAAATTATCCAGAATGCAATTTTTCCAGGAGGTGCTGACCTTGACTTTTAGACGCTACTCAGATATTGTCTATTCGGAATCTTCAAGATTATTTCTTCATTGCTCACCATTTCGGAATCTTCAAGAAAATGTCTTCATTCCTCAACGTTTCGGAATCTTCAAGATTTCTTCATTCCTCCACGTTTCGGAATCTTCAAGAAGATTTCTTCATTACCTCATGGAGTCCGGAGTGAATCCTATTAGGGCCTTTCCTCTTTCTGAGGAATCTTCTTCTTCGTCTTTAACTAAAAAGTATTCTGAGAAAACTCATAATTTTTCTTTTCTCTTCTCTCTTTCAAGATTTGTTATCATTCCTACTTTTGGAAATGTTCCGATTCCTCACATTCTCTTGAATCATCTTCATCTGACTCTTGCTTTTATTACTCCGAAGTCCCGATTTCATCCTCAAAGATTTTCCACTTTCTGGTTGATCTTCGCCTCCGTCAGCCCGATCAAGTAGAGGAAAATATTAGGAAATAAAACTGATTAAAGAGAGAAAAGGATGAGAAATTTATGGGGCTAACACCGCCATAACTAAATAGAACCGGTCGCTGCATATTCTCTTTGCCTAAAGATCCCCTGAAGACCCAGATCTTCTTCAAGGGAGATAGAAGAGCTCAGAGTCTTCAGATTATTTTCGTTCGTTCCTACGTTCATTCGAGAGAGAGAGAGAGAGAGAGAGAGAGAGAGAGAGAGAGAGAGAGAGAGATAATTGCCTTCAGATTCCTTGAAGAATCTCCTGATTGGTTCTCTTCAGTTATTTCTTTCTCATTTATTACCGACAAAATACGACTTATCTTTTCAAGAATCATTCGATTCACCTCTCTTTATATTCTTGAAAACTTCTGCTTCAGTCATCTGCTTTTACTCTTTTAAATCTTTTTATCGCTTTTTTAGTTTTCATTAAAGAGAGAGAGAGAGAGAGAGAGAGAGAGAGAGAGAGAGAGAGAGAGAGAGATTTATCAGAAAGCCGTGGAAGAGTGAATTGGTCTTTTTTTTGTCTTCAAGACTTCAAACGATTACGCTGTCTCTTACGAAACTGTGAAGACACTTTGAGAGAGAGAGAGAGAGAGAGAGAGAGAGAGAGAGAGAGAGAGGGAGAGAGAGAATTTTCACTTTCATATCTCTTATAGACTTAAAGAGTTCCTTCTGATTATTTTCGATCTTCTTAGTTATCACTTATCGATTTCTTGCAGTTCATATTGATGAGAGAGAGAGAGAGAGAGAGAGAGAGAGAGAGAGAGAGAGAGAGAGAGATTTTTTATGTTGTATCTTATCGATTTCTTGCAGTTTTTATTGAAAGAGAGAGAGAGAGAGAGAGAGAGAGAGAGAGAGAGAGCGTACGCGAAGACGCTTTCGGAGCCGAACGCGAAGCTATGTTGGAGATCTTTTGGAACCCGAAGCACATTTTGGATCAGCAAATCCTTACAAGCTCCCGCTGACATATTCTAAAACTAAAGGTGAATCACCACAAAACATGTTTACAGACAGTCTATTTGACACAAGTGTATTAACAGGTATTGCATGGGAGTTATTCAACTCTCTGATTATTATACAAAGCTCTATTGCGTTAGAAAACGCGAATGCGATGGGACACCACGGAAAGAGGCAGATATTCGAATTGTAAAAATCCCAGCACCCATAAGGGAAATGAAGGCAGAGGTACCTACAATGGAGACGGCGTTTACATTCGGAAGTCCGATGTCAATTCTGAAAGCAGGTGTAGGCGTGGCGGTTATAGGCCTTCTGATGTTTGGATACGAGAAGTATAAGGACTATTGGAACCGCATAGGGAAACAAATGATTGCAGAAAAAGTGCAGTCAGAGGACATATTGAAAGGTGAACTCGATTAAGTGCTGAAGGAGAAAGAACAGATAATTTCTTCTCTAAGCGATGCCCTTGAAGAGAGAGATAATGGAGAGGGAGGGAGAGAATCAAGACAATGGTCGGAATAGGGAAAGCAAAGTGGGAAAAAATGAAAAAAAAAGAAGGAATGGGAAAGAGTAATGATGATAAACAGGAAATGGAGAGGAATGGAGGAAATTATGACGAAGGTTGGAATAGGGAAAGCAAGGCAGAAATAATGAGAAAAATAAAGGAATGAGAGAGAAGAATAATAATGAACAGGAAATGGAGATAATTGGTGGGAATTAACACAAAGATGGGAATAGGGAAAGTAAGGTAAAAATAATGAGAAAAAGAAGGAAAAAGAGAGAGAATAATGATAATAAACTGGAAATGGAGAGGAATGGGGGGAATTAACACAAGGGTGGGAATGGGGGAAGCAAGGTGGGAATAATGAGAAAAAGAAGGAACGAGAGAGAATAATGATAATAAACAGGAAATGGAGTATATGAATTTATTTAAGACAAAGAGAGGAATAGGGGAAGCAAGGTAGGAATAACGAAAAAAAAGAAGGAAAGAGAGAGAGAGAATAATGATAATAAAAAGGAAATGTAGGATATTGATATATTTAAGACAAAGAGGGGAATAGGGAAAGCGAGGTAGGAATAACGAAAATAAGAAGGAAAAAGAGAGAGAGAGAGAGAGAGATGAGAGAGAGAGAGAGAGAGAGAGAGAGAGAATAATGATAATAAAAAGGAAATGGAGGATATGGATATATTTAAGACAAAGAGGGGAATAGGGAAAGTGAAGTAGGAATAAACGAAAAATAAGAAGGAAAGAGAGAGAGAGAGAGAGAGAGAGAGAGAGAGAGAGAGAGAGAGAGAGAGAATAATGATAATAAAAAGGAAATGGAGGATATGGATATATTTAAGACAAAGAGGGGAAATAGGGAAAGCGAAGTAGGAATAATGAAAAAAAAGAAGGAAAGAGAGAGAGAGAGAATAATGATAATAAACAGGAAATGGAGGATATGGATTTATTTAAGACAAAGAAGGGAATAGGGTAAGCAAACTAGGAATAATGAATAAAAGAAGGAGGAGAGAGAGAGAGAGAGAGAGAGAGAGAGAGAGAGAGAGAGAGAATAATGATAATAAACAAAAAATGGAGGATATAGATATATTTAAGGCAAAGTGGGGAATAGGGAAAGAAAGGTGAAAATAATGAGAAAAAGAAGGAAAGTGAGTGAGAATAATGATAATAAACAGGAAATGGAGAGGAATGGAGGAAATTATGACGAAGGTTGGAATAGGGAAAATAAGGCAGGAATAATGAGAAAAATAAAGGAATGAGAGAGAAGAATAATAATGAACAGGAAATGGAGATAATTGGTGGGAATTAACACAAAGATGGGAATAGGGAAAGTAAGGTAAAAATAATGAGAAAAAGAAGGAAAAAGAGAGAGAATAATAATAAATAAACTGGAAATGGAGAGGAATGGAGGGAATTGACACAAAGGTGGGAATGGGGGAAGCAAGGTGGGAATAATGAGAAAAAGAAGGAACGAGAGAGAATAATGATAATAAACAGGAAATGGAGTATATGAATTTATTTGAGACAAAGAGAGGAATAGGGGAAGCAAGGTAGGAATAACGAAAAAAAGAAGGAAAGAGAGAGAGAGAATAATGATAATAAAAAGGAAATGGAGGCTATGGATATATTTAAGACAAAGAGGGGAATAGGGAAAGCGAAGTAGGAATAACGAAAATAAGAAGGAAAGAGAGAGAGAGAGAGAGAGAGAGAGAGAGAGAGAGAGAGAGAGAGAGAGAGAGAATAATGATAATAAAAGGAAATGGAGGATATGGATATATTTAAGGACAAAGAGGGGAATAGGGAAAGCGAAGTAGGAATAATGAAAAAAAAAAGAATTAAAGAGAGAGAGAGAGAGAGAATAATGATAATAAACAGGAAATGGAGGATATGGATTTATTTAAGACAAAGAAGGGAATAGGGTAAGCAAACTAGGAATAATGAATAAAAGAAGGAGAGAGAGAGAGAGAGAGAGAGAGGAGAGAGAGAGAGAGAGAGAGAGAGAGAATAATGATAATAAACAAAAAATGGAGGATATAGATATATTTAAGGCAAAGTGGGGAATAGGGAAAGAAAGGTGAAAATAATGAGAAAAAGAAGGAAAGTGGGAGAGAATAATGATAATAACCAGGAAATGGAGGATATGGATATATTTAAGACAAAGAGGGGAATAAGGAAAGCGAGGTAGGAATAATGAAAAAAAAGAAGGAAAGAGAGAGAGAGAGAAAAATGATAATAAACCGGAAATGGGGGATATGGATATTTTTAAGACAAAGAGGGGAATAAGGAAAGCGATGTAGGAATAATAATAATAATAAATAATAATAATAATAATAATAATAATAATAATAATAAATAATAATAATAGGAAGCGATGAGATTGTTGTGGGATAAAGTAATCTGTGCTGTGTGCTTTAAGTTAATCGAAGGAATGCTTTTCTCTTTGTATATTCACAAGTCAAGACTTATGATAATCCCTCACTTTTGTTCTAAACACTTAAATTTGCTTGAATTATTATAATTTCTTTTTTTATAAATATTGAAATTAATACATTGTCGATATTTTTATCAAAGATGTCGATAAAATCGTCTGATCACTTTTCAATTCCGAAATATATCAATATATTTTCTCTTTTTTTTATAAATCAATTACCATAATCAAGAATTTAGTCAGATTATATATATACTGATCTTTAAGCAGGTAGTAAGCAGTTTACCGCCTTCATATTGCCAAGGTGATAATTAAGATTATGATTTATTTTTGGTTTTTCCCTTTCTTGTTTCTTCAAGATTTTCTGAAACCGTATATTTTACTGAAATTTAAGGCGTATGGTTAGGCATTGGTTTACGGAAGCCCGGTTCATAAAAGCTCTCTATAAATGGCTTCCAACTGAAAATGTGTTGAAGAGAGTCGCTTTTTGTTCCTCCTGATAACACTACGTCACAAATAGCTTTAAGAGAGAAAACAACATTATTATAAGCCTTGAACAACAACAAATAGTTATAATTTGAAAATGATTAATATTCCTTTCCAACTGAGATTGCTTGTCTTATGACATCCGGGTCTTGGTACATTCAGGTCTCGCTCGGAGATGAGAAATTAAGATGTTTACATTGATCAAATAATAAAAATCTTGGGGGATTTTATGAACGAAGTTTTATAATGGTTTTGAGGATAAAAAATCACATATTTACGAAGTAACGAATTTCATGGTGTTAAATATTATATTCAAACTTATTTTCCAATTTTGGCAATATCATATTAGTCATGTATGGTTCGTTATAGCTTGTGAAAGAACGTAGGTGTCGTCTACATATGAAAAGAAATCTCAGAAACCTTATTTTTATTAGTTACCACTACACACATACATAAGCCAAGTATAAAATATCGATAAAGTATCGATTTTAAGTATTATTTTAGAAAGAGGAACCAGCTTAGCGGACCTTTATACTTCAGAAACACTTAAATCGCTCTTTCTGATTAGGAATATACCATTAGTTATGACTGTGAGATGAATAGAACATAAGTAATCGATTTTTGTTAACCCTTTATGCCCCCCGCCAAAAATGACTTCATAGCTCCGCTCCCTCTTTTTGTTCCACCTATACACTCCGTTTGATTGCCCACGTGACTTATTCACGCACCACGTGACTTGATACTTGAAATAATTGGCTCATTTTAAACAAACGAAAGCCAATTATATTTAAATATTCCTCCTAGCACTGAGTGGATATTTCTTTTCATTCTTCTAATGTTACTAATAATAGAATGCAAAGACTGAAGCCATTGTCTGGCCCTCCCAGGATATTTCTTTTAATTCTTCTAATGTTACTAATCACTGTGGCCTTAAGGGGGGTCGCAAGGGGGCTGGAGCCCCCCCCCCCCCTTCCCGCTAGGCCTAGGTAGGGGTAAAGGGCCCTAGGTTAGGTTAGGTGGTTGTATTAGGTTAGGTTAGGTTAGGTTTGTTGTAGAGTAAATTCTAAAAACCGTTTATTTCCGAGGAAAATGAAGGTGATATTCGTGCAAAACACATGAAAATTACTTAGTAAAACATGTTTTCATGTTATTTTGGGCTGGTTCCTATTTCTAAAAAATTTACCGAATAAACTTTGTATTAGACTTAAGCGCTATTGAGAAGATGCCTGATAAAGTCACTACAGTATTTTACCTTTATTACTTATTAGTGTCACAGGTAATAATAATGGGCCTAAATGAATGATTAATCAAGAATACCTTTGCCTCAAGTAGCAAGAATATTGAAACTTCGTTAAATTGATCGTTACCGTTACGATTACATGATCTGTTATTTATGTTATTTTGTTATGTTGCTTTCCTTTTCATATTTAATATTTTTTGCATTTATTAAGATGCCTAAAAGATAAACACGATTTTTCTAATAAAATTTTGTTTGCTGATTAGTTAATGTAAATATGGTTATTATTACCCAACTAATTTTGTTTAAAGTAAATTTTGCTAAAAGTAAATTTTGTTCTTAGGTGTTTCAAGCATAATATTCCATTATATAACCTGAATATGAAAAAAAGTCGATAAAGATACATGTTTTTTCTAACGAAATTTCACTTAGTAAATTCTTTTGATTCTTTTCTTAGTTTGTATACAGTTAAGAGGCGAATAACAAGCGAAGACATACTTATAATTTCTTTTCTGAAAATTAGGTCTCGAAAGACATTACGACATCTAACTGTCCTCAGTTTAAAAGTCTCAATCTATATTTTGTTCTCGTTCGATTACAAAAGTTTCCTTTTGCAAAAACTTTTAGGTTTATCACTTGTCTTTGAAGCTTCTCCTCCTGATCACCAATGAGCCTCGAGTCATATACGTTTAAAAAACCCTATTAAGATATTGTTAACGGATTTATCTCTCTAATTAATAGTTTAATTGTGATTAAAAATTTGGTAGTTTATAGAGAAACCTTTACCCTTTATATAGTATTATTCTAACAAGTTATCAATTGAAAATCTGTGACATTAATCGAGAATACTAAAATATATAATGGGCATAGTCATATTACTAACATGATTTGCCCCTGATGTTTCTAATTCAATCGGATATGAAACGTCATGAAAAATATGGCATAAAAATAAAGGGCAGCTTACAAATGCCATGACCATAAGTTCTGAATGTTGTTAGGTGACTACATTATTTGTGAGTCCGAAAAGATTATTTTCTACGGATAAACAAAAGGAATAAAGCTTCCTAGTTTATGTTCTCACAATCCTAAACAAATGAAAGTGAATACTGAGATGACATTCCTACTCATGAGCGATTATCTTATTATTATTATTATTATTATTATCATAAATATGATGATGATGATTACAACTACTACTACTACTACTACTACTACTACTACTACTATTATTATTATTATTATTATTATTATTATTATTATTATTATTATTATTATTATACGAAAATAGGCAACGTTATTTTATAGAAATTATTATATGCTATGAATCGGTGAGCAATGATTTGAAGAAAAGCAAATGAAAAGAGTTGTTGCAACGATATGAAAATGTATTGAACGTTGACAATATTCAAATTCCAGAAAGAAATGATATCATGAGATGTTAATAGTGGGAGTTGGACTACTAATTATTACGCATTAGAACGATATTATTATTATTATTATTATTATTATTATTACTTGCTGAGCTACAACCCTAGTTGGAAAAATGAATGCTTCAAGTCCGATGGCTCCAAAAGGAGAAAATAGCCCAGTGAGGATAGGAAATAAGGAAACTATAACTCATTATTCTTAGTGCTTGTTATGAATAATATCTTCAAATATCATTTTCTATTTTCAACTTAGAAAAAGATGATTCTACAATCATGTGCTCACAACAATTATCTTTAATACATCCGTAAAAGGCAGGAGTTCATTTTAGTTTGTGTAAAGATCTAGTGAAAGCGAAATCTCTTAATCATATATATACATATGAATTGGTAGCTACGATATATTATCCAATGTTTAAACTAAGAAGTTGTTTCAATTCCCTTTAAAAAAGGGAAAGGAAAGCTCATCACTCGGTCTGTAAATTGTGCAATATTATATGCGGTAAAAGCAACAACGGATTCTGCTGATAGAAAAATAAATATTTTAAACCCCGAATCTTTTATTGATTATGTAAAAATACTTTTAGTTTCCCAACAGAAAGTTATGAAACGTTCTCAACAACCTGGTCTTGAAAGCCACAGCCTTCCCAGTAAAGAATATTTCATGGTTGATTTTTGAACACCAGTTCTTATGCAAAAGCCCTATTAACAAGGTTCAACCTCATCCTCTACTGCAGGTGCAGCTGCATAACCTGCAGCTTTTGCCTTGAGAAGATGCACTGAATATCTCGGAATCTTTCCCAATTACTTTCAAGTTAGTTCGAGCATATTTCGCATTTCACATTCGTTATCGTAAACAACCGGCAAAACTCAAAATAGAATTGCTATTTCCCTCGCTGAGGTTTTCCCTCAGTCAGGTTGCCATTCAGAATTAAAATTGCAACTCTTCCATCAAGTAATATGATACGCCATTATCAATAATTTGCAAGAGGCTAATGCCAGGATTCAATTATGCAAAAGAGCTTTCAGGATAATTGCATTGACCTTTTTCAATGCCAGCGATATTTTGCGTTGTTATATATTTACTAGTGTACGTGGCCCGTCAGAAATGACAGTTAAATATTAGGTACATATAATCACTAACGATCATGAAGCCCCCTCTTACCAGGACATGCCTACTCCCTCTCCTCCCTACCCGAGAGACGGAGAGAGCTGAGCGTGACCGGAAAAAAATATCTATGTGTCCATTTCTATCTATCTATCTATCTATCTATCTATATATATATATATATATATATATATATATAGAACCAGGCACTTGCTCTCCATAAATTGATATGCCTGAATTTCTTGTGTATTTCGTTTGAATCTTTTTTTATCAATTTTCTATTCACTTGTCAGTGTTTTGTATATTCTGCAATCATGTCAATGTTCTGCGCTTTTGAGTTCAATACTCATTGTGTTTAGGCTTTGCTAATTAATATAACACTATTAACAGTTTCTTATGCTACTCTTTACATATACATTTATATACATTTAGATATACAGACACATATACATACACAAACACACACACACACACACACACATATATATATATATATACATATATATATATATATATATATATATATATAGTGTTTGCCTAAGAATATTATACCTAGAAAATAATGACTTCTTTCATCAGATGAAATTGTCTTTATTTTAATTTTTTTCTAGAATATTCGGGTTTTACTATTCACATAAGCTTAAGTATTTCAATGAATTATACATATGTTTTGATAAATTATTACGGTTTACCTTTCACTTAAAGTATTATTTTTGTATTATCCGTCTTAATGATCATATATTACTTGGTTCATTAACGTCTTCAGGAAGTTTCGTCTTTTGAGATTTACTTATTATGCTCTTAGACTCAATTTGTGAAGGTACAAATACTCAGTTTGCCTTACTATTATATGTGACTTGAAGTATGTATAAAGAATTATTCATACTACACCGAGACTGTGGAGAAATTTCACAAATCGTACTTTACTGCCAGATAGACAGCCTTTATATGTTACAAGATTTTATGCAAATATTTATTGTTGCTAACTGCCATATAGCCATGCCCTAATATGTTATAAACCAGGACTACAGAGCCATAGCATCATCATCATCATCATTATTATCATTATTATTATTATTATTATTATTATTATTATTATTATTCGAGATACGTTGCTTTTGTAGAATCTGCACATTATAGGTTTGGGTGAATATGTCTGACCCGTTTATAAGACTGCCGTTCGTAAAGTAAAATTAAATAATAGAGGTAGAATTAATTACATTTCTAATAGCGAAGATAATACACCACCTCGATAATTTACTTATTTATCCCCCCTGAATAAACCCCTCGAGAGATTAGGCCTACATTGGCAACATTGACTATAATCTAAGCTTTGGCTTATAATGATTTGTTGCAAGTTTCGAAACCACGACCCTAACTAACCTTTGCTTTATACACAAAACGACATAAGCCAAATCAAATAATAACTTTGAATTCAAAACCCAAATTCACAAGTTGTTATCATTAGAATACATGACAAAGCTTAAATTATTTTCCCTCTTGACTCCCTTTTTCCAACTCAAACTCTATCCACAAACGGTGTTCAGAGGACAAATGTTGTCTCATACATACACATGTTACAAAGTGATATATAGTAGTTAATACTAAATGGAAACTTATGAATAACGCTTGCCCGATGGTAAATATAAAATAATCACCATTTTTCCCCACCCCTACTACATGTATTAGTAGAGGAAGAGAAAAAGGAAAAGAATAAAAGAGAGAGAGAGAGAGAGAGAGAGAGAGAGAGAGAGAGAGAGAGAGAGAGAGAGAGAGATTCAACAACAGACCAGAGAAAGCCTGTTGCTGTTTTGCTGGATAACCGGGGGACGTCAGTGACAGGATACTCTCTTTCTATCCTGCCTGTCTCGGAACCCCAAACCGAGAGGTAGTCCTGAATCGGAAGACACCCAAGAGGAAGGATCCTCAACGGAGTCGATTTCTTAGGGCTTGACCCGAATCAGGACTCTCGGAAAACCCGAGTTTCTTTACTTCAGGTTATCCAGGAAGATACAGACATCACTGCCATTTCTTGTCGGAAAATATTCTCCATTTAAGAAGACTCAAACATCTTATGCAAAATTTATAGATTTGTTGATAAATTCATAATTTTTTTATAAAGGTTAATAATTAAGAATTTAGCTGCCTTTAGTACTAATTATTATTACAGCAATTTATGAATTATAGATTTTTTTATATCAAATAAATCAGTAATATGATGGGCAAGGAGAGGCACCCGATGAGATACTACTGCTAGAGAGTTATTGGGAACTGTGATGGCATTATAGTACTACATTGGATTCCTCTCTGACACAAGCTCATTTTTACTTTGCCTGATTTTCGAGTTAACACAATAAGAATCTCTCCACTAACCTTTAAAGTCCAAGACAGAATAACATTTATTTTTGTTTTTAATAAAATTTGATATGAAATAAAATAGGTTATTCATAAAATCATTGGTTAAAGATTTTGTGTTAATGTACTATACAGAAGATGAAAAGAATATAACTAGAAGGAGAGTTGACTCGAGCGGCCAACCCTGCTATACAATGGGAATGATGAGGTCAAAAGAAGCAGACAGTTACTTGAATAGTTAAACCCATCTATAGTCTATGCTTTGTAAATGAGAGCATAGCTGTTAGTAACCTGGTTTTCGATTATGGCTCAGCAATAGCTTATTAGGAGGTAGCGAGTTCCCAGGTGTGTTGCAATAGGTATAAAACGATCATAAAATGTTATCTACAAGAACAATATCATGTCGATCTTTCAGGGGTCGGACATTTAGTCTGAACACTGTGTCACTGAGATATGTTTCAAAGATAAAAGACTTTTCACCTTCAACTTCAATACTTCATTTGTTAGGCCTATAAGTATCTCCATTTTTTAACTTGAATATTCTGCCTAGAATATCCATCGAACAGTCACGAATCATTTCCAAGAT
>NC_090727.1:88147659-88155159 GCF_036898095.1 Palaemon carinicauda | reverse complement strand
TATGCGGCAGCTTATATGTCGACCTTTTGCTTACCTTGACCTTGAACATTGACCTTAACACGGATTTTAATACAATCAAGTATGAACAAAATTTAAAGTTTCTGTGACAACGATGTCCAAACTTATGGCTGATTACGTGCATTAAATTTAGATTTCACTTGAAGGTAACCTTGAGCTTTGATCTTGACCTTCCAAAATTTAATCATTTCCAGTTTTTTTTATATAACAGTTAATGCGAGTTCCATTAATGTACGATCAAAAGCTATTCACAAACTAAAACAAACACGCAAACTTCATTTGTGGAGGTAATAATAATAATAACAGTTTTATTCTATTCATCAATAATGATAATGGTTAATATAAACATTAATATTAACACAACAAGGAAGAGAGAGTACTAGCTGAGGTAGAGGGAGCTAGCAAAAAGTTGGAAGGAATCGTAATACTACCTGTTCATTGCAACAGATTCACACAGTTTTTTTTCATTTGCTTTCATCATCTACACTACTTTTCCACAAAGGAAGGTTGGCTCAACAGTCCTTTCATAAATACCCAATTCTCAAATTTTCCTACAGCAAATACAAGATCTTTTAGTCTGGTGTTGATTCTCCTCTTCCTTTCTCTCTCTCTCTCTCTCTCTCTCTCTCTCTCTCTCTCTCTCTCTCTCTCTCTTTTCTTCCCATTATCTTTCTTATCTTATTCCTTCTCCTCCTCTACTAATACATGGACTAGGCGTGTGGGAAATTGGTGAAGCGTTTATATGTTTGCGTCGGACAAGCGTGTGTGTATGTATGAGGCAACATTGGTCCCCTTTTATGAAAAAAAAAAAATTATATATATATATATATATATATATATATATATATATGTATATATATATATATATATATATATATATATATATATATATATATATATATATATATATATTTGAAAGATATTAGAGCGTTAAAAAATCGGGAAAAAAAAAATGATGCGTTAATGTATGAGTGATGAAGAGGGCGTCAAGAGGGGAAATAATTTAAGCTTAGTCCTGTAGTTTAATGATAACAATTTATGCATTTGGGTTATGAATTCAAAGTTATTATTTGATTTCACTTATGTCGTTTTGTGTATAAAGCAAAAGGTGGTTAGGGTCGTGGTTTCGAAACTTGCAATAAATTATTATAAGCCGAAGCTTAGATTATAGTCCACGTTGCCTATAATAATAATAATAATATATAATAATAATATCTCTTACATAATAAAGGGCAAGTGTATGGTTTTATATATATATATATATATATATATATATATATATATATATATATATATATATATATATATATGTATATATATATGTATATATATATATATATATATATATATATATATATATATATATATATATATATATACACACATATAGCCTATATATATATATATATATATATATATATATATATATATATATATATATATATATATATATATATATATATATATATATATATATTCTTTTTGGTTGCGCTTGGGGAGTGGGAGTAGTCATACCCTGGGGAGAAGGGAGTTTTAGCCCTCTCTTTTTGACGGGTCACATACAATAATAATAAGAATAATAATAATAATAGAAGAAGAAGGCGTAAGACCACTATAACAGTTTTATGCTATGAATAATACACAGCATTCAATAATAAAATAGTGGTTGACATCATAGATAATATTAACACAGAGAGGGATCGACGAATAATAGATGACTCTGTGCGTGTGTGTGTGTGTGTGTGTTTGTAAGACTCGGGCTCTTGCGTTGGCAGCCCGTAAGATAGATGATTCATTCATACATGTCAATTGCTTCCACGCGAGGAAACCATCAAAATAATATCATAATATATCGATATTTTAAATTTCTATGTGATTCTTAAATTACAAAAGCCTCAAAATTTAAATTCCATTCCAAAACTAATGTGAATTATACATTTATCAAAATGATATTTATTTACAAAGGAATTTAATTTTTTCTATATGGGATAACTACAGTAATTGTATGAGCATTTTTGTCCCTGAAATCGAGGAGATAATTTGCTTCTCGTCAAGTTTCTCAGAGTAAGAGGAGCGTCAGCAAGAAAGCAGAGGAGGTAATCCTAAGTGTTTCGAATATTTATAGACAATTTAAATGCTCCAATTAAAGCATAAAATCAGTTATATCAAAGCCACAGATGAAGAAATAAGGAAAAGGGCCAAACTAGAGAGAAAGATTAGAAAATGGCTTTATAAGAGAGTTTGCGAAACAGTTAACCGCCAGCTTGTATTGGGTAGGCCCAAATGACTGTGTCGTCTTGCTTCCTCGTTCGGTTTAAGAAGATTCTTCAAGTGCAAGGATGTCAAAGCATAAAAACACCGTTATGTTTTCCTTTTAACTGTTTTATGTTTTAAGCGTTGCATTGTAGGCCTATCTTACATTACAGCTTCTGCATCTATATGTTTCAAGCGCGCATTGTAGGCTTAACTGACATTACAGCTTTTGCATATATATATATATATATATATATATATATATATATATATATATATATATATATATATATATATGTTTTAAGCGTTGCATTGTAGGCCTAACTGACATTACAGCTTCTGCATATATATGTTATAAGCGTTGCATTGTAGGCCTAACTGATATCACAGCTTCTGCATCTATATGTTTTAAGCGCGCATTGTAGGCTTACCTGACATTACAGCTTCTGCATATATATGTTTTAAGCGTTGCATTGTAGGCCTAAATGACATCACAGCTTCTGCATCTATATGTTTTAAGCATTGCATTGTAGGCCTAACTGACATTACAGCTTCTGTATCTATATGTTTTAAGCATTGCATTGTAGGCCTAACTGATATTACAGATTCTGCATCTATATGTTTCAAACGTTGCATTGTAAGCCGTTACATTACAGCTTCTGTATCTATATGTTTTAAGTATTGCATTGTAGGCCTATCTTATATTTGAACTTCTGCATCTATATGTTTTAAGCCTTACACTGTAGGCCTATCTGACATTACAGATTCTGCATCTATGTGTTTTAAGCGTTTCATTTTAGGCCTATAATTAGAGATTCTGCCTCTATATGCTCTAAGCATTGCATTTTAGGCCTATATGGCATTACAGCTTCTGTATCTATAGAGCATTGAATTGTAAGCCTACCTGACATTACAATCAGCAGGATAATCGTTACTTTTGTGCAGTATTCTAAAATTCAGCATTTATATTCCTCCTGTGTTTCTTCGGTAGCAGCAAATGCGATCTATTCTAGTGCACAAACGATTACGCAACTTCCCCTGAATTTAGACTCACAGCTTCGGATTTTGAGGATATTTTTTTTTGCAATGAGAAACTATTTCAATGAAGTTACTTTTCTTAATTAAAAAAAATAACACTTTTCTTGTTTTAACGTTTTAAAGAGTTTTAATTAAAAATCACTGTATATATCATCATCATCTCCTACTACGCCTATTGACGCAAAGGGCCTCGCTTACATTTGGCCAGTCGTCTCTATCTTGAGGTTTTAAATCAATACTTCTCCATTCATCATTTACTTCACACTCCGCATTTTGTAAAATGGAAGTGTCCAAAGAATTATATCAAACTTGGTCTATAAATATTGTTTGAACTTAGACCGTCATAGTTTCGAACAAACAACAGTTATAGTGAAATCTTGGAAATTATTTGTGACTGTTCGATGGATATTCTAGGTTGGATATCCAAATTGAGGAATGGAAATATTCATAGGCCTAACAAATATGAAGTATTGAAGTTGAGGGTGAAAAGCCTTTTATCTTTAAAGAACATCTCAGTGACACAGTGTTCAGACTAAATTTCCGACCCCTGAATGGTGGACATGATATTGTTCTTGTGAATAATGTTTTAATAATTTTAGATTTCTCGCAACACACCAGAGAACCCGCTGCCTCCAAATAAGCTATTGCTGAGCCATAATTGAAAACAAGGTTCCTAACAGCTATGCTCTCATTGCAAAGCATAGACTATAGATTAGCTCAGCTATTCAAGTAACTGTCTTCTTCTTTCAATCTCATCGTTCCCATTGTATAGCAGGGTCGGCCGCTCGAGTCAACTCTCTCCATCTATTTATATTCTCTTCATCTTAAGTACAGTACATTAGCACAAAATTTCTAATCAATGATTTTATAAATAAACTATTTTATTTTAAATAAAATTTGAATAAAAATATTGCTATTCAATCTTGGTCTTTAAAAGTTAATGCAGATATTAATATTGTGTTGATTCGAAAATTAGGCAAAGGAAAAATGAGCTTTAACCAGAGAAGGATCCAATGTAGTACTATCTATCTTGCTACCAAATAACTCTCTAGTAGTAATATCTCATAGGGTGCCTCTCCTTGCCCATCATATTACTGATTTAATTGTTGAAAAAAAATAATCTAAAATTCTCAAATAGCTCTGATAATAATTAGTAGTGAAGGCAACTAAATTCTTAATTATTAACCGTTATAAGAAATTATGTATTTATTAACAAATCTATAAACTTTGCATAAAATGTTTGAGTCTACTTAAATGGAGAATATTTTCCGAGCAGTAATGGCAGTGATGTCTGTATCTTCCTGGATAACCTGAAGTAAAGAGACTCGGGTTTTCCGAGAGTCCTGGTTCGGGTCAAGCCCCAAGAAATCGACTCCGTTGAGGATCCTTCCTCTTGGGTGTCTTCCGATTCAGGACTACCTCTCGGTTTGGGGTTCCGAGACAGGCAGGATAGAAAGAGAGTATCCTGTTACTGACGTCCCCCGGTTATCCAGCAAAACAGCAACAGGCTTTCTTTGGTCTGGTGTTGATTCTTCTCTCTCTCTCTCTCTCTCTCCCCCATCATCAAGTATTTCTTATCTTTTTCCTTCTTCTCTTCCTCTTGTAAGACATGGACTAGGTGTGTGGGAAACTGGTGATGTTTTTATATATTTGCATCGGACAAGGACAAACGTGCGTGTATGTATGAGGCAACATATGTCCACTTTTATGTAAAAAAAAAAAAAAAATATTATTATTGAAAGATATCAGAGCGTTAAAAAAATCGAAAAAAGAAAATTAAATGCGTTAATTTCTGAGTGATGAAGAGGGCGTCAAGAGGGGAAATAATTTAAGCTTAGTCCTGTAGTCTAATGATAACAATTTATGCATTTGGGTTATGAATTCAAAGTTATTATTTGATTTTGCTTATGTCGTTTTGTGTATAAACCAAAAGGTGGTTAGGATCGTGGTTTCGAAACTTGCAATATATTATTATAAGCCGAAGCTAAGATTATAGTCAACGTTGCCTATATAGGTCTAATCTCTCGAGTGGTTTAGTCAGGGAGAAGAAATAATGATAAATAAGCGAGGTGGTGTGTTATCTTCGCTATTATAAATGTAATAAATACTACCTCTATAATTTAATTTTATTTGCGAACGGAAGTCTGTAATCGGGTCAGACATATTCACCCCCACCTATAATGTGCAGATTCTACAAGCAACGTATCTCGAATAACAACAAAAACACTATAATAATAATAATAATAATAATGATAATAATATGCCTCTGTAGTCCCGGCTTATAACATACTAGGGCATGGTTATATGTCAGGTAGCAACAATAAATATTTGTATCAAATCTTAGGTTTAAAAACAATTATGCTATCAAAAGTGCGAACTTCCAGTCATATATAAGAGTAAGGCGAGGAGGGCAAACATCACTTGTTGGGTCTAACAGAATAATAAGAAAATCTCAATAGACGAAACTTCCTAAAGACGTTAATGAACCAAGTAATATAAAAAGATTAAGACTGATAATGAGAATATGATAGTTTAAGGGAATGGTAGACCACAATCATTTATTAAAACATATGTATCATTTTTTAAATACATAAGCGTATGTGAATAATAAAACAAAAAATTCCAGTAAACCAATAAAGATAAAGAAAATTTTTAGGCAAACACACATATATATATATATATATATATATATATATATATATATATATATATATATATATATATAAATATATATATATATATATATATATATATATATATATATATATATTATATATACAAACATATATATATATATATATATACATATATATATATATATATATATATATATATATATATATATATATGTATATGTATATATATATATATATATATATATATATATATATATATATATGTATATATATATATATAAATATATATATATATATATATATATATATATATATATATATATATATATATATAAGAAACTGTTGATAGTGTTATATTACTTAGCAAAGCCTAAACACAATGAGTATTGAAATCAAAATCGCAGAACATTGAAATGATTGCAGAATATACAAAACACTGACAAGTGAATGGAACATTGATGAAAAAGATTCAAACGAAATACACAATAAATTCAGCTATATCAATTTATGGCTCATTTCCAAAGCATTACAAATAAGAAACACATTTAGAAATGCTGTAAAACAGCTAAATAGCTTGGTGAATCTCTTTATATAATAAAGAGCAAGTGTCTGGTTCTCTCTCTATGTATATACAATATATATATATATATATATATATATATATATATATATATATATATATATATATATATATATATATATATATATATATGTATATATATATATATATATATATATATATATATATATATATATATATATATATATATATATATATATATATGGAAATATCACCTGCGAATGGCATTTAATACGAATTCTATCTTGGGAATATATATCCACTTGGAATTCATTTATTGGTAACAGCTTCTGGCCGGGTAGAGTTTCGAACCCCTACCTGCGAGGACTCTACCAACTGAGCCATTAAGAGAGATTGATGGATTTATGGCTCAGCTGGTAGAGTCCTCGCAGGCAGGTTTCCGGCCGAATGGGCAGGGGTTCGAATCTCTACCCGGCCAGAAGCTGTTACCATAAAAGGAATTCCAAGTGGGTATATATTCCCAAGATAGAATTCGGTATTAAATGGCATTCGTGGGTGATATTTATATTTCTGACGGGCCGCGTACACTAGTAAACATATAACAACGCAAAATATCGTTGGCAGAGAAAAAGGTCAGTACAATTATCCTAAAAGCACTTTTGCATAATTGAATCCTGGCATTAGCCTCTTGCTAATGCTTGATAATGGCGTATCATGTTACTTGATGGAAGAATTACAATTTCATTTTAAAGGGGCAACCTGACTGAGGGGAAACCTCAGCGAGGGAAATAGCAATTTCATCTAAGTTTTGCTGGTAATTTACGATAACACATGTCTTCTTCTTCATCTTCTTTGTCTGGGTTTTTTCCCACTTTTATGTGGGTTTGATGTTTCTGACCAGCTTTCTTCATCAATCTCTGTCCCACACTCCAACACCAGTTAACCCCTTTGATCTAAGGTCATCCTTGATACAGTCCATCCACCTTCGCTTTGGTCTCCCTCCATTTCTCGATC
>NC_090727.1:88112659-88137659 GCF_036898095.1 Palaemon carinicauda | reverse complement strand
ATTAGAAATGCTTTTAGTATTGACCATTCAAAGGGATGGAAGATATCTTGGCCGGGTCAATACAAATAATAGGAGAAATCTTGACATTTTAAAGGGCACTGGTAGAAATGAAGGAGATATGAAAAAGCCCTCTTACTACGTCAATTACGAGACATTTCCAAGACAATTTTAGAGATGTATTTTTTTTTATTTTCCAAAAAGTGCACTCAGTGCCCGCTAATTATCTGGTTTACCTAATACCATGTTATTACCCATTATAAGTATAAGAATTCACAGAAGGTTTTGCCCATTATGGGTATAGGAATTTAAAGAAGTTATTGGCCATTATGGGTATAGAAATTTAAAGAAGTTATTGCCCATTATGGGTATAGGCATTTAAAGAAGTTATTGCCCATTATGGGTATAGGAATTTAAAGAAGTTATTGCCCCTTATGGGTATAGGAATTTAAAGAAAAAAATCTTCTTTCAAATACACAGGTATTAAATACATTGTTCACCTTCAGTGTCAACTTTTATCGTCCAAAATTGGTACACATGATCGCACATTCTGACTAAAAGATAAACTGTTTAGTATACTATGGAGTATTTAAAACCAGCCAGTCCTCTATATATCAAAATGTGCATCACAGTGAATTGACACAGTTACTTTTTAAAGAATGTTTACAGATCCTTAGAAGCTTGCCTTAAACTATCCTAACGTGGTGATAGAGTCGCTTATATTATGATTTTCCTTCTCTAATATATAATGAAGTAAAAAGTTTAGGTTACAAGTATTCTGATGGTCGGGCTTACATTTACTTATAGCCTGTGGAACACAAGGCCTTATTTATGTCATTACGCGAAGGAACATGGATTAATATAGGTAGATAGAGCCAAGATCTAACTGAATTGAAAACAAATATTTTTCAAACATGAAACTTTATAAAAGGAAGCTTACTTGCTATAAGAAAATGGAGTTCTAGAAAAAGCTGTTAAAGAATAAACTTTAACTGAAAAACGAAATGTACTAGTCTGGCTTTAAAAGCTTTTTAAAGGCCGCTCATGAATAGCAGAGGCAAGGGACAGTGACAATACCCTAGAGACTAACCATATATACATTGGATCAGCATCCACGGCCACTCTCCACCCAAGCTAGGACCAGGGAGGGCCAGGCAAAGGCTGGTGATGACTCAGCAAGTAGTCCTATACGCTCCCCAAAACCCTATCCTTAGCTCACAATGATGGTGAGGTTGCAACACTGCAAGAAACTATCGAGCTTGAGTGAAACTCGAATCCTAGTCTGATAGATCGGCAGACAGGGACTTTTCTTGGAACAAGAATGTCCCGTATAGAATTTTCAAAGAAACCTGGATGACGGGGAAGGCGATGGTATAAAGCGAAATATTTTGAAAAAGTCAAATGATTCAATTCAAAAGAAATTAAAGAAATAGAGTTGCTCATTGGTACGAGGTACCGTAACACCTAGTTAAATCGATTTTATTTCTCAAGTGCAATGGTCCCTTTGTATCACCGTGATCATTCTCATTTATGTAAAGTGACATTTTTCTTCCAAAATAAATCATGTGTAACATTCCAAGACAAATTACATTCATATTTCTTTACTTCAGTTTTATCTGTTGATTTTCTTTCGTACTATTTCTATCCATCATATTTCATTGTTAAACATGAATAATTCATAAGTCCTCAGGAGAGACCGCATTCATAAATCAAGCATTAGGAAAATATGTCTAATAAATCGTTAGACCTTTTACTTACGAGGTCGTTTATTTCTACCGTTTTTTTATGTGTAACTTATGAAGAAAATATTTGCTTTCAATGATTTTTCCTTGGAGTTTACCGGAATAATTTGAGCTCATATTTCGACGCGCCCTTAAAAAAACCCCAGTAATTTTAATCGGAGAATTTCTGTAAAAATATACTGTTGTCAGTCGTATTTCGGTAAAATACAGGCGACCAGTATTTTTACCCTACTTTGTTATTATCGTTTACGGCTTGGTGACCGTGATATCCCTCCTTTGCATCCAAATCCCCGTTCTTAGAACAGCCAATGCCTGGCAACATTTATTCCAAGATTTTAATTGTTTTTTCACGGAATATTTTCAACAGTGTAGCTCATTTGAACTTTCATGATGTTTATGAATTATTTTGGAATATTTGTGCTTATCTTATCGAATAAATGTGAAACTTTACATTCTGTGCAACAAAATCAACGATACTGAAATCACTAACAAACGTTTCCATAGATAACGTCTTTCGTTTCTTCAGATAATTTATAAAGCCTATGAAATAAAAAGACGCATGAAAATGAGTAAAACCACTTGTCTTTGACAACAAAATACAAATGACGATTTAAAAAGAAAAAAAAAATTTATAATGTTATATTTCATTACAAACAGAAGTGATAATTAGATTTGACAAAGTTTCTTTTTTTTAATGATATCTTTTATGGGGAATGTCACTGCGTGGGTATTCATATTACTGTCTAAATTATACTGGAATGTTCCTGTTAATTCTAGATTTCTATAGCTTTACTAAAAATACAGTCTTTAATCTAGGAGGGAAACTTGAATACTACATTAATTTATGATGGTCATTCCTTATGAAATGAAATATTTCTATATATATATATATATATATATATATATATATATATATATATATATATATATATATATATATATATATATATATATATATATAATAATATCATAAAGATTAACTTTTGTTTATCCTATTCGTTAACCAATAGCATACGCGTCACTACTACGTCATAACTCTCTTTGATTGTGTTTTTTTTCGTAAATCTAAAACCTACAACACGCATCCCAAGAATTGTCGTGGAAGTGGATTAAACTCCATAGATCTAAGTTTTCATAAAAAAAAAAATCGCCATTTTCCTGCAGGTTTACGAGAAAGTTATTTTTGCCTCCCAAAACACTACAGAACTTTGGCCGTCCATTAAGAGATCCTATAACGAATCAACTTTCCTTCTTTAAAAACGCGAATAGAGAGAATGGAAGAAACCTGGGGTTCTTAAAAGTAAAGAGTGAGAAAGGATACTTTCGAAAATTATTGCACCAGTTGCCTTTACGATATTCAATTAATGGTTTTATGTATAAGATAGTCATTCGCTCATTTAGTAATTCCAAACTACTACTACTACTACTACTACTACTACTACTACTACTACTACTACTACTACTAATAATAATAATAATAATAATAATAATAATAATAATAATAATAATATTAATAATAATAATAATAATAATAATAATAATAATAATAATAATAATAAGGTAATCACTCACGAATAGGGATATCATATCAGTATTCACTGCCATTTGTTTATGGTTGTGAGAACATAAACTAGGACCCTTTATTCATTTTATTCATTGGCAGAAAGACATCTTTTTGGAGTTATAAATAATGTATTTACTTAACAATATCCCGCACTTCTGGTCATTTCATTTTTAATCTGACTTTTATTTTCATGACATATCTTTCAATGACGTTTTATATCCGATTAAATTAGAAATATCAGTATCAAATCATATCAGTAATATGACTATCCCCTTTAAATATTTTAGTTATCTCGATTAATATCGCAGATTTCTATTGATAGATCGTTAAAAAAATTACAATATAAAGGGTAAATATTTCTCTAAACTACAACAATTTTAAAGGCAATTAATTTAATCATTAGAGAGAAAAAAAATCTGTTAAAGATATCTTAATAGCGTTGTGTAAAGGTATATGACTCGAGGCTCATTAGTGATCGTGAGAAGAAGCTTCAAAGACACGTGAAAAAGTTAAAAGTTTTTGCAAAAGGAAACTGTAGTAATCGAACGGGAACAAAATATAGATTGAGACTTGTAAACTGAAGACAGGTAGATGTCGAAATACCTTTTTCGAGATCTAATTTTCACAAAATATATTATAAATGTCTTCGTCTGTCATTTACCTCTTACCTGTATACAAACTAAGAAAAAAGTCAAAAGATTTTACTAAGCAAAATTTCGTTAAAGAAAACGTTTACTTTTGTCGACCTCATTCATATTCATTCTATGTAATGGAATATTAAGCTTTGAAACACATACGAACAAAATCTAATAAGAACAATATTCACTTAAAATATAATTTACTTAGAACAAAATTTACTTGAAATAAAATGTACTTGAAACAGAATTTACTTGTAACAAAATTTAATTGGACAAAAATCTACTTAGAACAAAAGTTTCTTGGAACAATATTTACTTGAAATAGAATTTTCTTGGAACAAAATTTACTTTGAACAAAATTTACTTGAAACAAAATTTACTTTGAACAAAATTTTCTTGGAACAAAATTTACTTGAAACAAGATTTACTTGGAAAAAAAATTTACTTTGAACAAAATTTACTTGAAACAAAATTTACTTTGAACAAAATTTACTTCAAACAAAAATTACTTCAAACAAAATTTTCTTGGAGCAAAATTTACTTACAACAAAATTTACTTGAAACTAAAATGGATTTTGAGCGAAGTGAAAAATCTATTTTTGGGTGAGGTAGCCTTTTCGTCTTGATGGAAGTTCCTAAAGGGTAGCATCCTAGTGTATATTTGACTACAGTGATATTCCCAGAGAATTTTACCTTAAGGTATCCAGAATTCTAACTCCTGGAGCGAATATCCCTAAATAAATCTAAAAGGGATATCGCATAATATCAGAGGACGTATTCTTGACACGCCACATTGCTATCTTCACCCCGAACAGTATTAACGCTTCGAGGGGTTACAGTGACAAGAATCTAAAAACGAGAATGAAATGACAGCCGATCATAGGGTATCTCTCCTATTCCATTTCCAGTGTGTATCTGACGAAGGCGGCAGCACCATCTTTATTCCTTGAAGCGATACACAAGGTGCTACAGATACTGTATTATAGGGAGGGGTCAATAAGCCCTTTTTACAATAAAAGGAAGGTCGGGTCCATCAGGACGACATGGCTACCTCACCCAAAAATAGATTTTTCGCTTCGCTCAATATCCGTTTTTTGGGGTCAGGCCATGTCGTCCTGATGGAAGTTTACCAGAACATTACTGTATCTGTGGATTCTCAACCGGTGCCGTACCCTCAAGAAAGTATTTTCCTGGTCCGTCTAGACCTAGAGACCTATGATGTTACCATCATATATCATTTCATCTAAGCATGAATTATGTTAGTGCTTCCTGCCCCCTACAGGTAAGAGTCGTACTAGACTCTGGAAAAAGTCTCGAGGAGTACATATTAACTATGGATGACAAAATGACAAGCTTGAATAGTGGTCTCGCCCTGTACATTATAAAGCAAAGTTTGTATAAGAGTCACCAATGTCAGTATGAATTCCTGACATCTCCCCTAGTGTGCCTACTTTTATTAAACTATCGGATAACAGTTGTATCTGTATAGGAACAAATTTTGCATCTCTACTGCCATCCCCTTAGGGTACAACGTTAATCCTTCCTAAGGAAGGGTTAAAGCGAGTGGATATTTGCTTGAAGAAAGGAACAATCTTAGAAGACATTCCATGTCAAAATTATCCATATTTTAAACTTAATGCTCAGTACATTTCTAATAAAATGAGTGTGGGCGAATAAGAACTAGTTTATTAAAAATTGAATAAACATATATATCAGTCAACATTTATAAAATTTATAAAATGTGCATGATATCCATCAAAGCATAAAGAAAACAGTAAACAGAAAATATTGTTTCGTCTAAAAGGAAACAGATTTGCCACTTTAATCGAATTATAATAATAATAATATATGATGCCTCATATTGTCCTGTGGTTTCCTCCAAAAAGTCTATACCGTCTTTTGATACCTCGAATCTTTTTCTCATCACTAAGGAGAGAAAATCATGAGATGCAGGTTCCGGGTTTTCTGTGATGAAATGAAGACAGTCGACTTCTGTACTCTCTGAGACAGGGTTGGATCCGGTAGCGGTACAAACTTCAGTCGTAGTTCCAATGCCAGAGGGAACCACACGCTGTTTGGCCACTTGTGGGCCACTATTGCCGCTTTCCCTTTGAAGGATCTCAGTTTGTCGAGGACCTTCAAAATGAGGTTGTGTGGAGGGAACAGGTAAATCCTGGACCATCTGTTCCAGTCTAGGGACATAGTATCCACTACCTCCGCTAGCGGAGCCTTGTATGGAGACATATAACGATATATTTTCTTGTTGTCTTTCGTCGCAAAGAGGTCTATCTGCAGTCCCGGGACCTGACTCAAGATGAAGGAGAACGATCCTGCGTCTAGGGACCATTCTGACTCTATTGGTGTAAACCTGGATAGAGTGTCCGCTGTCACGTAGCGGAACCCGTGAATGTGAACTGCTGACAGGTGCCATTTCTTCCTTTCTGCCAAACGGAATATGGCCAACATCACTTGGTTGATTTGAGGCGACCTCGACCCTTGTCGATTCAGGCACCTCACTATCAGCTTGCTATCTAGAACCAATATTATGTGGGTTGAGTGGCGAGGAGATACTTTCTTTAGTGTCAGAAGTACTGTCATGGCTTCTAGAAAGTTGATGTGAAATGACTTGAAAAGATTGGACCAAGCTCCTTGGGCTCTCTTCTGGTGAGAGTGGCTTCCCCAGCCTTCCTTTGAAGCGTCTGTGTGGATAGTAACTGACGGGGGAGGAGGTTGAAGAAGTATTGATTTCTTCAGTTGCTTGGCTTTGGACCACGGCTTGAGAAGCGTTCGCAGTCTAGTCGGTAGTGGTCTCATTAGATCTCTTCGCGCATTTGATGCATTTTTTCTCCAGACACCTATTGCATCCTTTAGCTGTGCTCTTAGCACTGGATCTGTTATCGAAGAAAACTGTAGAGAGCCCAGCACCCTCTCCTGTTCGCGTCTTGATATCTATTTGGATTTCAATAGTCTCTTGACAGATCCTGCTATTTCTTTCCTCTTCTTCCCAGGAATGGAAAGTCAATGTGACTTCAAATTCCAGTAGATTCCCAACGACTGAAATTTTTGAGCTGGAGATAGTTGAGACTTTTTGATGTTGATCTTGAATCCCAGATATTCCAGGAACTGGATCACTATCTTGGAGCCTTGCATGCATTCTGTCCTGGATGCTGCCTACACCAGCCAGTCGTCCAAGTAGGCCACTACTTGGATCCCCTTTAGGCATAATTGATGGACGGCTGCGTTCGCAAGCTTCGTGAAAATCCTTGGGGCTATGTTTAGTCCGAATGGCATGGCTCTGAAGGCGTAAAATCTTCTTTGTAACTTGAAGCCTAGGTAGGAGGAGAGGTGACGATTAATTGGAACGTGCCAATAAGCGTCAGACAATTCTATAGAGATGGTATATGCCCTTTTGGGCAGTAGGGTCCTTATGTGTTGAAGTGTGAGCATCCTGAACTTGTAGTTCACTATGAACTTGTTGAGTGGCGACAAGTCCAGAATGACTCTGAGTTTTTCTGAGTCCTTCTTTGGAACACAAAACAGCCTTCCTTGGAACTTGATGGACTTAACTTTTTGGATTACTCTTTTCTCTAAGAGTTCTCGGACATATTCTTCCAGAACGGGGGTAGAGTGTTGGAAGAACTGAGGAAATTGAGGTGGAGGACTGCTCCAGCTTCAACTTAGTCCATTCTTCATTAGGCTGTGGGCCCAGGGATCGAAGGTCAAACGATCCCTAAATAGATGTAGTCTCCCTCCTACTGGAAGCATCTCACTTCTGCTGTTGTGGACCTGAGGCCTTGCCTCCTTGACCGCGTCCTCCCCTGAATCCCCTTCCCCTTGAAGGGCGTCTAGAAGAACCTCTGACTGTTCCTCTAGCTTTTGAGCGAGAGGAAGAAATCTGCTTTTCAAAAGGTGGGTTAAAAACCGGCGCCTATGTCGTCACTTGTTGAGGTACCAACTGGTACGTAGTTGGAGGTTTTGCTACTATCTGAGGCACCGTGTTCGCAGGAAGTTGCTGCTGTTGCTGTCAGTAGGGCTTAGCTGGCCGAGAGGATAGCCTAGGCCTTTTTGTCTTCTTCTTGGGTTGGGGACCCTCATCCGGAGAAGACTTTCTCTTAAGATTTTAGCCCCACTTTTTGAGAAGGTTCCTATTCTCTGTCGCGACCTTGTCTACTACCTCTTTAACCACTTCGTTGGGAAAGAGGTCCTTACCCCAGATGCAAGAGGAGATCAGCTTCCTCGGTTCGTGCCTCACCGCAGCCGAGGCGAACACTAACTCTCTACAGGTTCTCCTAGCTTTAATAAAGCTATAGAGATCTTTCGTAGCTGTGGCCAGATGGGTTTTGGTCACTACCATGAACATGTCCTGGTTCTTGGGGTCACTTGCCATTGTTTCCAATGTCGTTTGCAATGAAATCGATGCCGCAAGACTTTCTTTCGTCTCTTGCTCTCTGCGCAAGAGAAACTCCGACAGCTTTGGAAGTTCCTCACCAAACTGACGTTCAGCAATATCAGCTTCCAGCTTCCCGACTAAGAAGGTAAAGTGGACGTCCTTCCAGTCTTTTTGGTCCAAGGGTAAGGTCAGGGATAACAGCTTGCATTCCTCCAAGGAGGGGCATGGTTTCCCTGCCTCTGCCGCCTTCAAGGCTGCCTTATATCCCTTTTCCATGAAGGTAAAGGCTCTGGTTGGAGAGGCCACAAAGGAGGGAAGCTTCTTACTCAAGGCTAGCACCTTTGAGTTCGTGAAGCCCCTCTCTTTCATCGAGCTCGCTAGTGACGCCTGTGCCCTACTATGGTCAAGGACTATGACCTCATTCGGCTCCGTCTCCTCCTTTGAGGCTGGCTCCTTCCTAAGACGGACATAGCAGTCTGGGTAAGAATCTTTGTTGGCCCAAAATTCCACATCTTCCAGGGGAATTGAGCCCAACTTCTCCGATATAACAATCTCCCCAGTTGTCATTGGCATGTGTTCAGCTTACCTCCAAGGATTGGTATCCGAGCACAAAGGAAGATCCTTCACGTTGAGTCGCTTCTGGGGCCCACGTGATGCTGCGAGTCTACGTATCTCCAGTTTCATCACAGCTTCCTTTTCCTCATTCTTCTTTTGTATTTGTTGAATCATCTCAACAATAGAAGAAAGAGTCCTCCCCAGATCACCTGGGATAGCAGACGATGTAGAGGGAACAGATTCCGGGGCCGGAACCGATGTAACCGACACCTCATCGATTTCTTCCTCTTCTATTTCTGGAGCCTGGGTCAGGTCCTCCTCCTGACCTTTTCCCAGAAGGTCCTTCTCTGTATAATCCGACACTTCTGATATCCTATCGTCCAATTGGATGTCTTGAAGGGCGGCCGAGACTTGAGAATCTACCGGATTCTGGACAGTTGGTATCTCCTCCTGAGGTTGAGGAATGACTGCATCAGCCGATGCCTTAAGAAAAAGGTAGGCCCTCATCTTTTCGTTTGGAAGGTAGGGGCCTATAGTTTTTTTTCTGAAAACCCCTCACCCAGGTTCGCAACTTTTCCCTAGCAGCATCCCTTGACTCCGCCGACTTAGGGGTGTCAAATGCCTCGGTAATCAGGTAAGTACATATGATACATACCTGAGGGTCCCAATACTGGAGATCACCTTTGGAGGCTGCGCATGCTGCATGCCTCCTGCATAACTCATGTCCACAGAAGTTCTTGCTGCGGACATTGCAGAACATACTCTCACACTTCGGATGGTCCTCCTATAAAGAGAAGAAAACCCATGAGTATCGAGTGAAGGCTTTTCACTTATTATTATTACATGTAGCTTATACAGTAAAGCTAAAAAGGAAAGAAGGAAAGACACATACTTTTATTTCCTGCCCAGCCAGTTGCTGTAACCTCCCAAGATATTAAAACTAAGGTTAATTCTTATTCTAGAATACCTTATATATTTTCCTAAGCGGAAAGTTAAGGTGTAGCTCACACCTTGAAATAAAGTTTTATTATACGGGATAGAATGAATACAGAACGAACTCAGTTTCTATATATTGTACGGTCTCAACAAAAGGTATACAATATAACATTAAGTATGTTGGAAGAACTTTAGTGTTTCAAAAAACTCTGTCCTGTAGTTTTATTAATGCAGTGTGTACTACACCACAAATATAGTAACTACTGTACATCGCATGCTGTCGTGCCGGCCGCATTTAACCCTGTATAGTTCAAAGGTATGCTACCTTTAACTAATAGGCGGCAGGTCACTGGTTCGCAAATGTGTGCCGGCTGGCAATCACTGCCAGCCGGCAACTGAAAACACTAGCACCCGACTGCCGGCTACTAATCGTAGTGGCCGGCAGATGTCAGGATGTGTTTCTACTGCCGGCGGGCAAAGGTAGCGATACCCATGCCGGCCGGTAGTACCTACGAACCAGAGATCCTCCACCTACCTGGCTGCTGGGCTAGGAGTACAATACACTAGCAAGAGAAACAGTATGGATGTAAGGTTATAAGGTGGCATTGCCATACAACCTTCGTCCATAAAGAGTGAACATATGGAAGGGGAGAATGTAGCATTCAGGCTTCCTATATATCCATAGCCTGCCGGGCTCTACCAGCAGAAACGGAAGGGAGACCAAGGGAGGTCTGGGGTTCCCTCTGCAGAAGAAAAAGGGTCTCTGCCGGCTGATACGTTATTGACGGCCGGCAGAGAGCTGAGCCGGTCCCCCATCCTAACCTGCACTAGGTACAGAAGTAGGATTGCGGCCAAGAGATTTGATGGCTAGGCCATTACTAAAAAAGAGAGGGGGAACAGGATAAGAGTCCTGTAAACTTCGTTCTAGTATGAGACACACCCAGCAGTTAGGAAAACTCATCCTAACCTAGAGTTTGTCTATTAGGGAGGAAGGTTGGCAATACTTGCTATCCTCTTCCATACCAGATCAAAGTTAAGTGTAGTTATTTCGCCAGGCAACGGAGAAAACTCATTCTCCAGCCCAAGAATAACAACACACGACAGTCTGCTAGCCCACTAGTAGAAGGAATCATCTCGTATAGAATCCTTCAAATGTGGGCTATGGAAGCAAAGCCTTCTGTGTCTGCCCCTAACCTAGCAAATGAAACTCATTTTCTACGCTAGAAAGACGCAGACTACAGACTAGAACTCTAATGTTCTACCCCAAACCCAAAAACCAGTCGCTCTGGTTAGCGGGTCAGGACAGACATATCCTAGTATAGTTATACCTGAATATTATTCAGATAGAAACACTAAGACTAAGCTGAAGGCTTACTCAGAGGGAGAAAGGGATTGAACTTAGTCTCCGGAGGAGAAAAGAACAACCGGGGATGTGTGTGAAAGTTTACTAAGCCCCATAGGCTACTAGCCTAGGTGCGGTGAGAATCGATTACCTAAATCACCGAAACTCTCTCGTATACAATCTCAGAGAACAAAATTCAACAATATCTTACATGTATAAAATATATGCCTATAGCTTCAATAACATAACACTCGGAAAACTTATATCATGCATGAAAGTACTAGGGCCAGATGCCTAGGCTACTAAGCCTCGCGAATGGCAAGATCGGTTACCTAAATCGCCGAACTGAAAACTAAAGGCATCATATAAGAATTCCTAGAGGAGCTAAATAGCTAGATTTATTAAAGCATAAAATTCGGGAACGTTGCTCTGGCTAAGTAAATGACCCATACATAGTGAGCTACAGCATCCAGGATGCCTCCGGTACGCAACAGTTCTTGTTTACGCTAATATCACTTTTGATTTTATTCAAAATGACGAGAGCTTACATTCATACAAAGTAAAGATAATACTCAACTTTCCAGAGGCAGAAGGGGCCGGAGAAAGCATCATAATGTTGAATAATATCCAAAATTACAAGAGATCACAAGGGAAAACACTGAGTAGTAGAACTACATGAAAAGGAATAAAGATGGCGCTGCCGCCTTCGTCAGATACACACTGGAAATGGAATAGGAGAAATACCCTATGATAGGCTCTCATTTCATTCTCGTTTTTAGATTCTTGTCACTATAACCCCTCGAAGTGCTGATACTGTTCGGGGTGAATATAGATATGTGGCGTGTCAAGAATACGTCCTCTAATATTATGTGATATGCCTGTTGGATTTATTTAGGGATATTCGTTCCAGTAGTTAGAATTCTGGATACCTTAAGGTAAAATTCTCTGGGAATATCACTGTAGTCAAATATACCCTAGGAAGCTACCCTTTAGGAACTTCCGTCAGGACGACATAGCCTGAGCCTAAAAATTTACTTTGAACAAAATTTGCTTGGAACAAAATTTACTTGAAACAAAAATTTACTTTGAACAAAATTTGCTTGGAACAAAATTTACTTGAAACAAAAATTTACTTTGAACAAAATTTACTTGGAACAAAATTTACTTGAAAAAAAATTTACTTTGAAAATAATTTACTTGAAACAAAATTTACTTGGAACAAAATTTACTTGGAACAAAATTTACTTTGAACAAAATTTACTTTACTTTGAACAAAATTTACTTGAAACAAAATTTACTTTGAACAAAATTTACTTTGAACAAAATTTACTTGGAACAAAATTTACTTGAAACAAAAATTACTTGGAGCAAAATTTACTTTGAACAAAATTTACTTGAAACAAAATATACTTTGAATAAAAAATACTTGAAAAAAAATTTATTTTGAACAAAATTTACTTTACACAAAATTTACTTGAAACAAAATTTACTTAGAACAAAATTTACTTGAAACAAAATTTACTTGGAACAATATTTACTTGAAACAAAATTTACTTGGAACAAAATTTACTTGAAACAAAAATTACTTGGAGAAGAATTTACTTGAAACAAAATTTACTTGGACAAAATCTATATGAAACCAAATTTACTTGGAAAAATATTTACTTGGAACAAGATTTACTTTACAAAATTTACCTGAAACAAAATTTACTTGGAACAAAATTTACTTGAAACAAAATTTACTTTGAACAAAATTTACTTGAAACAAAATTTACTTTGAACAAGATTTACTTGGAACAAAATTTACTTGAAACAAAATTTACTTTGAATAAAATTTACTTGGAACAAAATTTACTTGAAACAAAAATTACTTGGAGCAAAATTTACTTTGAACAAAATTTACTTGAAACAAAATATATTTTGAATAAAATTTACTTGAAACGAATTTATTTTGAACAAGATTTACTTTGAACAAAATTTACTTGAAACGAAATTTACTTAGAGCAAAATTTACTTGGAACAAAATTTACTTGGAACAAAATTCACTTGAAACAAAATTTACTTTGAACAAAATTTACTTTAAACAAAATATAATTTGAACAAAATTTACTTGAAACAAAACTTACTTTGAACAAAATTTACTTAGAACAAAATTTACTTGAAACAAAATTTACTTGGACAAAATCTATATGAAACCAAATTTACTTGGAAAAAAATTTACTTGGAACAAAATTTACTTTACAAAATTTACTTGGAGCAAAATTTACTTGAAACAAAATTTACTTGGAACAAAATTTAATTTGAACAAAATTTACTTGAAACAAAATTTACTTGAAACAAAATTTACTTTGAACAAAATTTACCTGAAATAAAATTTTCTTTGAACAAAATTTACTTGAAACAAAATTTACTTTGAACAAAATTTACTTGGAATAAAATTTACTTGGAAAAAATTTATTTGGAGCAAAATTTACTTGGAACAATATTTACTTGAAACCAAATTTCCTTGGAACAAAATTTATCTTGAAACAAAATTTACTCGAAACAAAATTTACTTTGATCAAAATTTACTTGAAACAAAACTTACTTTGAACAAAATTTACTTGGAACAAAATTTACTTGGAGTAAAATTTACTTGAAATTAAATTTACTAGAAGCAAAATTTACTTGAAACAAAATTTACTTGAAACAAAATATACTTTGATCAAAATTTATTTGAAACTTACTTTGAACAAAATTTACTTGGAACAGAATTTACTTTGAACAAAATTCACTTGAATCAAAATTTACTAAGAACAAAATTTACTTGAAACAAAATTTACTTGGACAAAATTTACTTGAAACCAAATTTACTCGGACAAAAATTTACTTGGAGTAAAATTTACTTGGAAAAAATTCACTTGAAGCAAAATGTTCTTGGAGTAAAATTTACTTTGAACAAAATTTACTTGCAACAAAATTTACTGGGAACAGAATTAGTTGAGTCATAATAATCCTATTTACATAACGAATTAACAAACAAGATTTGAAAAAAAAACTCATGTAGCTGGTAGAAATCTTAATAAATGTAAATATATTAAAGATATAAATGAGAACAACATCACAAAATAACATTAATAACAGATCATGTAACCGTAACGGGAACGGTAACTGTAACGATCAATTTAACGAAGTTTTAATATTCTTGGTACTCTAGGCAAAGGATTGTCCCCATTAACTATTCATTCAGGCCCATTATTATTAGCTATGACTTTATTAAGCAATTAACCTAAAACACTGTAGGGACTTTATCATACATCTTCTCATTACAGCGTATGTTTAATACAACGCTTATTCCTGCAAAGATTTAGCATGGCTGGATTAAGAACAATTAATCAGGTTTATGCAAATATGGAAAAAAGTATTTTTTTTGCGTAGGAAACAAACAGGGAAGGACTTCATCTCTTCATCGCTCTGTTTAATAACTTAAATAATATAGTGGTAACGCATTCGCCTAGCATTCACATAGCAGCAGATCGAATCCCACCCGAATCTGTGAGTTTCATCTGTTTTTTGGGGAGGCCCCGGCTGCGGTTGAACCCCACAGGGAAAGGTTTGGCTTACCCAACTGACGTTCTGGCGAGTATTTATTCTGATAAACCTGGAACTGAAACCAGACACCTTTAACCTCTCATTTATAAATAGTTGCGTCTTCAGACAATCCTGTAGTATGAGATGTCGTGCAACCAATTAGAGCAGAATTTTAAAGATCCAAACGCTCTATAGTACTCGTGAAGCTATTGGAAGATGTTGTTTGCTTATAGCGGTCAGCCAATCCTTATTAGCAAGGAAACTGTATGAACATAGTCAAAGTGTGAAGTAAGACCGTGTTGGAGCCTTTAAGTGTGTCCGCATGTCGTTATTGAAGGAATTCCCAACATACAGAAAATGAAGAGAAGGGAAATAGGTAGTGTGATGTATATCAGAAATATAAACCTAAATGTTCAATCACACATATGTTCCCCATAAACAAAATCACTGAATACAAACAGGAACAATTAGAATCAGTTAAATGATGATTAAATCTTATTGGAATGATATATACTAAACTTATAGTCTTAGTAACCTACTGGAAAACGTCGGAATCTCACACTTAATGTGTAATGATACTTTCCCATAATGACCAAGTTGTGGAATGATCTTCCTAATCAGATAGTCGAATCGGTGGAATTTCAAAATTTCAAACTTGCAGCAAATGTTTTTCATGTTGAACAGGCTGATTTTAGTCTCTTTTTATAATTCATGTGTGAAAGGGCTGTTTTAATGAAATTACTGTTCTTAAAATATTCTATTTTAATTTTTCATTACATCTTTCATAGTTTATCTGTTTCCTTATTTATTTCTCTCCCGGGGCTATTTTTTCCCTGTTGGTACCCTTGGCTTTAAAGCATCCTGCCTTTCCAACCACGGTATAATAATAACATTAACAATCATAATGAAATAATAATAATAATGATAATGATAATTATAACTAGCTGCAACTCGGGACGGATATTGTTTAGGAGTATATTTAAGAAGGCTACATGCTTGCTGTGACTTTTCAATTGTAGATGTTCCTATGGAGTTTGGCAGGAACAGAAAAAGTAAGTTTCATATCAATCCCTGTATTTTAATTTGGATATATGAATTATTCTAGGAACAATATACTCCACTGAGAGAGAGAGAGAGAGAGAGAGAGAGAGAGAGAGAGAGAGAGAGAGAGAGAGAGAGAGAGAGACCCTATATCGGGGTTTGTATTAGCATTGAAAGATTGATTAGATTGCCTAGCGTTGCAACTACAAAGGTCATTGACATTAGGCGGCGTCATAACTGCCAGAGTCACTAACGCCTCAAGGTAGAATGAAACGCAGTAAAAAGTTTTTAATCATCATAACATATCCCTGAAGGCGGAGAAGATTTTGGAACGTTCAAGTCAGAGAATTTTTTTCAACTCAAAATTTCTGATATTATTATGTAAATTTATGAGAAATTAAACATCATAGAATTTTTAAACACTTATTTTAGAAACTAGAATTACTTCCACAATAAAAAAACTAAATCATTTCCTAAATGATTCCCAATTGTTATTTTAATGAATATTTAACTATATCGAATTGAAAACCATATTTTCCAATAAAATTCTTTAATTCCGCTTTGTCTCCAGACCAGTTCTTCAAGATTTCTTTTGGAACTCCGCGAAAAACTCGCTTGGAAGTGGTTGATACAAGATTTCCTTCGCTTCTTTGAACATATAATTTCGTACAAATTTTAATTTATAAAAGCAAATATTTATGGATATAATCAATATTATTTTCGTCTAAAGTAAAACATTTAGGTATCAAAACTTTTGATAAAATATAGGATTAATGTCTACGGACTTAAGATATATAACATATTCCATATTAATTGATAGAAATCTTTATTCTTATAACACCTACAAAGTCTTCTCCCTTTTCAGGGACATACTCGTCGAGTGCCTGGACCTCCCCTTAGTATGTTTTCTGCTAACCTTTTTATTTCCAACTCACATATCCTGATATCCTGTGTCTTGGGCTATGTCAAGAGCATAGCGACCACCCTCAACTCGGGGCTGTTCTCACATCGTGGACCAAAACACCCCCCGTTTCACGCTACGCTAAACTCCGCTCAACATAAATCTATATTGACGCTTCTATGGGAGGTCAAAAGTATTCAGACATTCATGAAATTGTACCAGGACTATTGTTATAAGAGAATGATTAAATAATAGTTTCGCTCTCTGTTTGTACATCCCTTTCTATCTGCTCTGTCATCATCAACATTTCATTTACCAAATTGTTGGAGTTATTCCTATAAGTTCTATTCCATCTTTTATGGGGAATATATTAAAACATCTATACTGTAATATATATATATATATATATATATATATATATATATATATATATATATATATATATATATATGTGTGTGTGTGTGTGTGTGTGTGTGTGTGTGTGTGTATGTAAATTAAGTTTGACGTCTATTTACTACTGAAAAATTGAGGGCACTAGAAAGAATAGGAAGACCCAGGCCTACATGGCTGGGAACTATGAAGTGTGCAATAGGAGATGATGAATGGAGAAGCTTTGATTTAAAAGCTTAAGATAGAGGCGATTGGTGAAATTCAACTGAAACTCTTTGTGTTGATAGGCATAAGAAGAGATGATATATATATATATATATATATATATATATATATATATATATATATATATATATCTATATATATATATATATATATATATATATATATATATATATATATATATATATATATATATATATAACGATAAATTTTGCACATTTAGACGCGTTTTTCACATTCAAATAAGCCATATATATTTTTGATACATTAATGTCTGGATTCTTCGTGGCCAAGTGGTAGTCACTGTTTATACAAGCTTGCCGGACCAGGGTTCGATTCCCGGACGGTCATAAGCTCTTGTGTTTGTGAGATCTCGCCTGGGGCTCTGATCCCGAGGTCGTTAAGAGAATCCAGACATTAATGTATCAAAAATATATATGGCTTATTTGAATATATATATATATATATATATATATATATATATATATATATATATATATATATATATATATATATATATATATACACATATAAGAAAGTGTATTATATATATATATATATATATATATATATATATATATACATAAAAGTGTGTATATATATATATATATATATATATATATATATATATATATATATATATATATATATATATATATATATATATATATATATATAAGTTTGGTACTTCTTTGCAATTTAAAGTTTCGTACTCATTGGCAATTGAAAGTTTGGTACCTTTGCAATTGAAGGATTTGTACTTCTTTGCAATTGGAGGTTTGGTACTCCTTTGCAATTGAAGGTTTGGTATTCCATTCTTTGCAGTTTAAGGTTTTACGTTGTTTTGCAATTTGACGTTTGTTACTTCTTTGTAATTCAACATTTGGTACTTCTTTGCAATTGAAGGTTCGGTATTCTTTTGCAATCGAAGGGTTGGCACTTCTTTGCAATTGAAGGTGTGACATTCCTTGCAATTGAAGGTTTGGTACTTCTTTGCAATTTAAGGTTCGTTACTCCTATGCAGTTCAACGGTTGGTAATTCTTTGCAATTGAAGGTTTGGTATTCTGTTCAATTCAACAGTTGTTACTTTTATGTCATTGAAGGTTTTGTATTTCTTTGCAATTGAAGGTTTGGTACTTCTTTTCGATTCATGGATCGGTAATCTTTTGCAATTTAATGTTTGATACTTGTTTCCAATTGAAGGTTTTTACTTCTTTGCAATTGGAATTTCTGTATTAGTTTGCAATTTAACATTTGGTACTTTTTTGCAATTAAGGGTTTGGTACTTATTTGCAATTGAAGGTTTGATACTCCTTTGCAATTGTAGGTTTAGTACTTTTTACAATTGGGGGTTTTGGTACATCTTTGTAATTGAAGGTTTGGTATTCCTTTGCAATTTAACTTATGTTACTTTTTACAATTGAAGGTTTGGTATTTTGTTTCTTTGCATTTGAAGGTCTGGTATCCTTTTGCAATTTAACATTTGGTACTATTTTGCTATTGAAGGTTTGGTACTTCTTTGCAATTGAATGTTTTTACTTCTTTGCTATTGAAGGTTTAGTATTCCTTTGCAATTTAACAACTGGTACTTTTTTGCAATTGAAGGTTTGGTACTTCTTTTCGATTCATGGATCGGTAATCTTTTGCAATTTATTGTTTGATACTTGTTTCCAATTGAAGGTTTTTACTTCTTTGCAATTGGAATTTCTGTATTCGTTTGCAATTTAACATTTGGTACTTTTTTGCAATTAAAGGTTTGGTACTTCTTTCCAATTGAAGGTTTGATACTCCTTTGCAATTGTAGGTTTAGTACTTTTTACAATTGGGGGTTTTGGTACATCTTTGTAATTGAAGGTTTGGTATTCCTTTGCAATTTAACTTATGTTACTTTTTACAAATGAAGGTTTGGTATTTTTTTCTTTGCATTTGAAGGTCTTGTATCCTTTTGCAATTTAGCATTTGGTGCTATTTTGCTATTGAAGGTTTGGTACTTCTTTGCAATTGAATGTTTTTACTTCTTTGCTATTGAAGGTTTAGTATTCCTTTGCAATTTAACAATTGGTACTTTTTTGCAATTGAAGGTTTGGTACTTCTGTGCAATTGAAGGTTTTTACTTCTTTGCAATTAAAGGCTTGGTATTCCTTTGCAATTCGACAATTAGTATTTCTTTCCATAGATCCAACGAGATTCTCACAATAGTTAACAGAACATATAGGCCTACATAATTCCCACACTGATTTTGCATGCCTAATTAAAAAATTCTTATTCTTGACGTTAATAGTATCCCAATGGCTTACTATGTTTGCCCAAAGATTTTCTTTGGATTTAAATCAGGTGATTTAGTAGGCCATTCGATCCTAATAATCCCAGGGTGATTGTTTAACCCAGAGTCAATACAGATAAGATAAGGTCTGTTCAACTCAGGCGGTGTGGGCGGAGCTAATGCCGTGACGTTATTGGAGGTGTTCGGCCGATTTTCTTCATTGAATTAACATAAGAGTCTTTAGTTTTTATACGTTCAATCCATCTTATGGTGTGAGATATATGAATACACACACACACACATACACACACACACACACACACACACACACACACACACATATATATATATATATATATATATATATATATATATATATATATATATATATATATATATATATGCTTAATAACTTAAGCATATGAGGTGCATCTGCAAAAACAGAAATCCATTATTTTCTGTTGTGTTTTTCAAAGGAAATTCTATTCGAGTTGATTGGGTTTATATGAAAATGCTTCCATATTCTCATGTCATAGGTCATGAACAATAGCAACAATGAATTGATGGCACAGCTGTAATCTTTAAACATTTAGAAGGAACTCCACGTATCTGGGACTTTACATCATCTCCAAAATTCTCTTGTTGTAAATGGAAGGAACAAACCCGGGCATGTTTTATGTAACTTTCGTCGTGGCGTCTGCAGCTAATTAGCCAGCCTTTCTGTGTTGATTTGTCTCGAGGAAACCTGAAATATCTTAAGCCTTTACATTTTGAGTTAGTTCTGACATTATTGCAACCAAAAAGAGCGCAATAAGGAGGCATCATCCATAAATAATATGCATGTAGGTTTAAAGGTGTAGCTCATGACAATGGAAGCGTATGGCTTCAGGTGGCAGCCTGGCAACAATGTACGCCAATGACGTTGCATAAGGGGTGGAGCTATGTTTAAAGTCCGCCTCGTGAACAGACCCTATCTATATTGACTCTGGTTTAACCTATCTGTTACTAATTTAAAATTATGGATGGGGCTCTTATCTATAACAAGATATATAGGATCCGGTTCTGGGATCAACATTGCTCTAACAGTTGGTATCAGTACTTGGTCTCTGATAGAAACATATTGTTTGCTATTGAAATTTTTGGTCTATATATACAGTATATATATATATATATATATATATATATATATATATATATATATATATATATATATATATATGTATATATATATACACACACACACATATATATATATATATATATATACATATATATATATATATATATATATATATATATATATATATATATACATATATATAAATGCATACCGTATATATACTTTTGGGACAGAGCTTCTCTAAAATATAATTTTCAGTGAAGGCGTTAGCCTTAGTGGTGTCAATGTGTTTCCTACAGGAATCTTCATATTTCCTCAGCTTCTTTTGGTTTTCAGACATAATCCTTTGGTTTAATGAACGATGATTATCTATTTTCTTCATACTTTATTGACTACAGCACTGTTTCGACAAAATGCTTTCTTTATCAAGTTATTTCTGGATTTAATAAGTTTACAATTCCTTTGATGCATCAACTACAAATATTACGATCAATTTGTTGAGATTATTCTAAAGAGGTTAAAAATTCTAAAAATTAGAAAGTTAATAAAGGAAAGGTGAAAATTCTCAAAATTCAGAGATCCTTAGATTATGAAAGGATAATGGTTGATTATATAGTCATATACATATGCATAGGTATGGGCGCACATACTAGATGCACGCTTGGACTTGCATCACTACATAGTTTATCACCTACACGTATCAAAGGTGTCAGTAATCAGAGTGCTATTATTAGAGGCAAATAATCCTGTATCTGAACTACTGAAGGGAATATGTTTCATCTATCTTGTTCTCAAATAATTGTTCTAACATCACATATTCCTATTAGTTTCCTCTTGCACTGTCCAATTGCATATAATCTGAGGTCAAGTTGGTCATAATTTTAGTTTTCGCATCTTTATTGAAATTTTTTTATAAAGATTTATATAAATATTCTTATTATATTTTTTTACGTAGATAGCATAAGAGACAATGCAAATAAAATGTGCATCATTAACAGATGTCTAAGAGGATAATTACATGTAAGAATAATTCTTTCACATTCCTTTTATCAAATCAATTAAAGCTTATACATCACAGTATGCCTATAATTGTGAATAAAAAAGATAGAAAGCTTTTTGGAAAAAAAACACATTCCTATTCATCATTACACATCTCAAAAAAAAAGAGAAAAAAAAACTCAAAATATTATATACAGCGATAATACTAGAAAACAAGCATTAGAAATAAGCTGAATCATACATTTTTTTTTCTTTATGTAAATAAGAAGAAAAGTATCTTTGGTACTTGTGAGGTTCCAGGTAACCGCTTTGATTTAAGACTGGTTAAAACCAGCAAAGAACTATAATTTCTTTGTTATATGCAATTCCAAGAAAAACATACATATTATAAAATGGTAACATACAGTCAGTTTTTCCGTGTATGATTAAGAATATTATTGCATTACAAGAGCTGGATAGGCTTTCGGTGCATATGCTATTGACAAGAATCAATGAAAATCAACGAATCGTTCAAGCTGCTTATCCAAGACACCTTTGTAGGGGATGCCATGTCTTCTAATGCTGGCTGCTGCCAGGCACTGCAGAGATGTGTGACGGACAGGGTTTACCAGCTGACGCAATTTCTGACCTCGGGAAGCTCTCAGGGACTCAAAACTATGACCCTGTGCATTTTTCATATCCAAGTGCGCCCCGGCTTTAAGGAGAGCTTCCAGCATATCGCCTGGAACCTTCCTATGCTTGCCAAGTGTGTGGAGAGGTGTGTTACCAAAAATATCCCTCGGACAAGGATTGGCTCCAGCTTCCAACAAGAGGTTCAAAACTTCCAAACTAGGAAAGGTGAAGACTGTAGCTCCTTCAGGGCGACAAAAGACAGAAGTGAACAATGAAAAGTGCATTAAAGATACACCTTTGGAATCTATAGGATTCAATTTCACTAACTTGCGCACAGCATCCTTCACCCTGTGTATTTGGACTGGTAAGAGAATGGGCTTCAGTTTTGTCAACAACAACATTAAATGCATTGCTACAGGAATGATCCGGTCCATATAATAGAAATCCAAAGTTTTCTTGACTCCTGGAATCCTCTGCGTCCTTGAAATACCTACTATAATTTCTTGGGTACAGTTTTCAAACAGGTTCATAGATTCTTCAAAATATAACAAAATGTTAGAGAGTAAGGGTTGTGTGAAGACCTTGTCAAGGAATAAGTTAGTCAGAGACATGAGGAAAAAAAATCGCTTAGGATTTAAAACATCCAGAGTTCTTTGATGTGTCTCCAAGGTGTACATCCACAGGACAAAGCACTCCTTCAGCTGGCCGTTAGCTGCGAACTCTTCCCCTTTGCCTTTTATGGCATCGATTGTAGCGCGATGCACCAGCCCCAGTACTCTCATCTTCACTAGTAAGGAATGTGTATCAATTGCAGATGTGTTGCCCTGAAGTTTTTCTAATTGCAGTGGTGTTGAGATTTCCTTGAAGTATTGGTTGAAAGGAGTCTGATATTCATTTTGGTCAATTACAATATTATGAATGGATCTGGAAGGATATGAGTAGAACATTTTAATATTGAAATATATCACGATATACTTTCCTGTAATGTAATGTTTCTAAAAGATTTAAGGACAAAACTGGCAGCCCGAAAACAATTGTAAACAAACTGTACCTGTAGTTATGTACATTAGATCAGATAAGTGGTATGTCTCTAAAATAACAAGCATAGAGATATTTTTGAGAGTTTTACTTTGAATTTTGCTTGAGTATTAGAATAGCAGCCACTCCTGCTGTGACGTCACCAGCTATGAAATATTGTCTGGTATTGATGCCAGTCCTAGCTTGCACCACCTATGAAATATTTCATTTTACCTACACAATTAATATAAGCTCATCATTAAGACATTTATAAATTAATATTCACCCTCAGAGGAAATTACAAAAACCCATCAAAAACTTACCTTTCCTGCATAGCTAGTTTCCAATACTTGAAGGCAGTGTCTTGGTTTTTCTCGGCAAAAGTAGAACCAAGAAGCTCTAGAGCATTGATTTCATCTTCTTTCGATATCAGATCTCCTCTGGCAATCAGGTGTTGTACAATGTGCTCGTGTCCAAGACAGCTGGCTGTGAGTATAGGGGTTTCCCCTAGAAATAAAATTTAGAGTGAATACTTTTTACATGAATTATCTCCCTTTCTTGCTGGAAACAAATTTTCAACTTCATCAGTTATACTTACAGATTTATATGAACTCTCAACTTCATCAGTTGTACTTATAGATTGAAATTAACTTTCAACTTCATCAGCTGTACTTGTAGACTTGAATGAACTATCAACTTCATCAGCTGTACATATAGATTAAACTCTACTTTCAATTTCATCAGCTCTACATCTAATATAGAGGAGACTAGACATATTCTCCCAAAATTGAAATATTGAACCGATTTGAAACTCACCACAAGAGTCAGCATCCATTTCGGCATTGTGATCTAACAACACCTTCACCACCTCAAGACATCCGGAATGGACACCTTTGTGCAGAGCAGTCTTTCCATCGATCCCCCTTTTTTCTAGATTAGCGCCGACACTTAAAAGATATTTTACTACTTTAACATGGCCATTGGAAGAGGCTAGCATCAAACATGTACTCCCATGGTAGTCAGTAACCTCAATATCTGAAAATGACCCAATGAATAATTGTTAGTAACATTTTGAAATTATGCCACTCAAGGTCTTTGGAAGACAAGAGCCTTCGTCCTTTCTAAAAACACTGCTGTGTCATTATTATTATTATTATTATTATTATTATTATTATTATTATTATTATTATTAATAGTAGTAGTAGTAGTAGTAGTAGTAGTAGTAGTATCATTATTTTTATCATTATTATCATTATCATTTTTATTATTATCATTATTATTATTATTATTATTATTGCTTGATTAAGCTACAACCCTAAGAAGAAAAGCAGGATACTATAAGCCTAAATGCTCCCTAAAGGAAAATTAACATAGTGAGGAAAGAAAACAAAGAAATTGATAAGCTACCAGGGCAATAGACAATTAAGAATAGTAAAAACATGAAAATAGATCCATCATATAAAGAGAGACTTATATCAGCCGGTTCAACATAAAAACTTTTGAAGGTCCACTGATTAGCAGTTTGGTCATAGCTGGAATAAAACTTCTCGAATACTGTTTAGTCCAAGGACTTCCTCACTCAGTTTACTTTGAAGGGAACTTCATTTAGTTCAACTTCACAATCATCAAAATCAGTTGTCGTTTGAAAACTCACTTGCTCCGTTCTGCACGAGGACTTTAACAATGTCCAGACTCCCACG
>NC_090727.1:88107659-88110159 GCF_036898095.1 Palaemon carinicauda | reverse complement strand
ATATATATATATATATATATATATATATATATAAAGTCTATGGTGAAACTGTAACTGTACCGCAACATCATTTTCCTCCTTTTGAAAACTTGATATACTATCTTCATGTTTACTCATTCTGTCGTTCAATCTGTTAGATATAGATTTCTTTGATATCTAAACCCATGAGATTTTCAAGCATAAAAAAGTGAAAAATTACCAGGCATTAAAGACTATCACACAGAAATCACACCAAGTAAAACGAGTTTTCCTTTATAAGCATCGGTGCAACGTTGCTCCTATCGAGTTATATCAAGTTGAACAATAGTTATGTTTTCAAAGATTGCCTCCTAAAATTTTAAGTACAATATTCACAATAATATTCATAGAAATATTGCCAGAAAAGGAATTATCAAGGGAAAAAAACATAATGTTTAAAAAGTATCAATTATTACTCAATTCTGACACAAAAACACAAAATTCATTTCTTATCTTATTGACAATCGTAATTTCCATTGAATAATTTAATCGTTAACCAATTGAATAAATTATAAAGGCCTTTTAAAGCAAAGACATATCTTAGTGAACAAACACTTCAATAATTAAATCGTCAACGAATTGCATAAATTCAATTGTAATATTTTCATAAAGACCTTTTAATTTAGGAAATCAACACTTTTTGGAGCAAATTCCTACACATCTGATAACTCTTTCCCTTAGGAACTATCCAACACTATACAACAGAAACACTTTATTTCTGCGTTTATTTCGCGAATTACATAGATAAGATCAATATTTCAACTTACCTTCGTAATGCATACAAAATACGCGTTGGACCTATTCATTCTGGCGTTGGTAGTTCGAAGAGTAAGACACTTTGAAGGAGATCCGCCTGATGCGTTTCTGTTCTTGGTCAGCAGAGAAAGATTTGGATCTCGGTAGGTCGAACACTGACACAGACCAGCAACGGTCATATCACTATGAATCCTGTTCTAGAACTGAATTTTCACAGCCATTCTTCGGCTATTTATGCAGGCAGATTATAAGATAGGGTGGATAAAGGGGTAGACCGCGGTAATTAAGATTTGACCTGAGGATTTAGAAAGGTACTTTTATGAGGATTAGGGGTCACTTTAGGTAAAAATAGGTGGCTGCTGCAGTTAACTGTAGAATTTTGGTGGGATTATTAGAGATTGACATCTGTAATTAAATGAAACGGTTTTCTTCAATCAATCTGCGTTATTTTTTAGTCCAAAGAAAAGTTGAATCTATTGAATTTTCTCGTTTTATTCTTTTGCAAAAGGTTAATCCGATGAAGAGAAGAGTTCTTCCATTTATTTTTATATTAATTTTTTACAATATGAAAATAACAATTTATACAGACAGAAAGTAATAACAAAAGAAGACACGATGTCAAACCAACAATATATAATCTTACCATTACCCCTACCTGGGAACCAAACCAAAATCCCAGGCTGCTGAATGAGGACGATCAGTTCACTCGAAACTACCACTACTTTTTGGCCTTACACCATTAGCTTCGGCTATCTATATATAACGTAATTTTAATCATCAAACTGTAAAGTAATAAACTCACTATCAATTGAGCCCCTTTGTCATTAAAATAAACTACAAATACCCTGTTCATATTGCTACTTCTATTTATAAGCCAAAAATAACACTTTCAAAACACTTTCAAAACATTCTCTTACGGGCTGCCCAACGGCAAGAGCCCGTGTCTTACGCAAGGTAAGGCAATCTACACACACACACACACACACACACAACAATATAGTGTAGTTTATTATATATATATATATATATATATATATATATACATAGTTATACTGTATGTATATATATATATATATATATATATATATATATATATATATATATATATATATATATATATATATATATATATATAGAGAGAGAGAGAGAGAGAGAGAGAGAGAGAGAGAGAGAGAGAGAGAGAGAGAGAGAGAGAGATTTTCCAAAACCTCATATAAAAGTACTGAAGGCGATGGTTTTAATACTTTTCTGTGGTTTCACATTAAAGGTAGGAATTTCAGCTTTGTCCACATAGTAAGTTCAAGAATCAACTTCCATTCCTCAATCTAATTTATTTTGCACATGAAAACAGCTATAATCAATCAGTGTGTTTTGATTCTAAAATGGGCATCATGGGGGCCTTAGTACAGAGAATGGATTTAGGATTGTCAAAATGACCGTTGGTCCACCGCTAAACGATCTTGTTTTATGACTTCTGTCACCTACAGGTGTTCAGCAGGTGGGGAATCCTGCTCTCATGATCTGACCTCCAGGCATTTTGCCTGACCTTGATATTCCCTTGATCATTTGGGTAGAACAGACATTTCCCTTACTCTGCCTGGTCACAATGAGATATATAGTGTTCTCACAGTATTCTGTGGAAGTATAATTTAGTTTGGTGATTGTGATGGAATATTCTACTGAACAAGAGCTTGAGCTGTCATGTGGCCGCTTTAATGTAAAATGA
>NC_090727.1:88102659-88105159 GCF_036898095.1 Palaemon carinicauda | reverse complement strand
AAGTTGTGACAAGACGGATCAGATTAAGTCCTCAGGCTAACGGGAACACCTGGCAAAGCCACCTGGTCATCCACAACCCTTCTTTCTCTCACACAAGCACTGACTATACATACACACTTGTTTTTTTCTTCTTTTTTTTCTTTTTCTTTAGAGTCCTATCGCCCTAAAATTCAAAAACTGTTATTGACAACAAACGCATAGATTCAGGCTTGGATCAGTATGCTAATTTCCTTGTTATTAAATTCTCATAGAAAATATATAGAATATACGAGCACATCTTGTTATAATAAAAAAAGAGGATGATTGAAGTTACTCTTTAATATCGTCTGCGCTTTTCTTGTTGTTATTGTGTTGAAATTTGCAGAGATGTATAATTTTGTGCAGTTGACAAAGAATGATAGGTGAAAAAGCTATTGATAATTTTGTTCAGTCGAGAACAATAAACTTTGGGTGATAAAAATCATTGTGCTGCCATGAATTTTGATTGTTAAGAATACATATATTATTATTATTATTATTATTATTATCATTATTATAATTATTATTATTATTATTATTATTATTATTATTATTATTATTATTATTATTATTATTATTATTATTATCGTTAGCTAAGCTACAATGCTAGATGGAAAAGCAGGATGTTATAAGTCAAAGGGCTCCAACAGGGAAAAATAAACTACAAGGAGACTTATAACTTTGGTTGCATCCAGATTCCTTGTGTAATTAAAGAGGAATATTCAGACATAAAATTCGGTAGACAGCATTACTGAATGTACCCATCGTTAGGATGGAAGATTTTACATCTGACTAGACAAAAATATGAGAAATCTTTAAAATTTATGCCATTTGTAATAATTAAAACTTCTGAAGCAAATCACACAAAGAATTCAGAAGTTTGTCGATACTTAGGGTTTGTGGTAAATTTAGCTCTTAATTCCGTAACACCAGTTTGTATGTATGTACGTATGAGAGAGAGAGAGAGAGAGAGAGAGAGAGAGAGAGAGAGAGAGAGAGAGAGAGAGAGAGAGAGAGAGAGAGAGAGACGAAGTTTTGTGCACAATTATTACAAGCTATTTTGGTAGATCATTCAACGTCCCGTATATAAAGAAATGTGAATAGATGAATTTCTGTTATGCACGAGTAACCGGATTCAGAATCAACCTTTCCTTCATTTTCTCTTATACATAAAACTGTTCAGTCCATTTTTGTAGAAATCAAAGCGAACCACGTGGACACAAGAATAGCTAAATATCTATCGACCTTGAAAGCCTGCCATAATAGATGAATACCCACTCTTGGCCTGGGAATGGATTATGGATAGCTAAATGACAGTTGGTATACCGAAGACAATTAAAAGCTTAGCGCTTTGGTTTTACGTTCATTAGTTCAGCATCTGGTGGATCAATCCAGGTTAAGCTGTTGGCTAAATGACCTTGTAATTCCCTTTGGGGCAAAGGAGGATTAACAAGTTGGAGGAGTCCCTGGCCCGTTTCCTTTTACTAATCAATGAAACCACTGGAACAGCAGGCACACCCTGTGTAAGGAAAAATGATCGTCATAATCTTCCCGTACTTGGCGCTCTGTTGTGAATTTCTTCTATGCCTTTCTTTTATCTTAAGGTGATAAGGAAATGATTTATAGGTATAAAGAATCCACAGTTATAAACCCTGTGTTTTAAAAAAAAAACATAGGAGCTTTCACACTTTTTCAAAGTGCCTCTTCAGCTGAAGAATGAAAACGTTTCACAAAGGTTCAGAGGTAAACTAAAAAGATATGTATATTACAAGATAAAAGGAATTGAACACCCAAAGTAGCATATTTGAAAAGATTCAAATATGATCGATACACTGCCAATGTTTTATCAAACCCAGGAGAACTATCAAACGGTGAAAAGGTGTGCTGATAGGTACTATAAGAGAGCTGAATGTACGTAAGTTTTTTTTTTTTTTTTTCAACAAAATAACGAGCTTTTATACAAACAGTTGAGGGCAACAAGGGCACAACAACTAAAACACTCCAAAACATACGATGGCTATACTCTATCGGATCCTTTAAGGCGAACAAGGCTGGGTTTGGGCCGGGAGCGGCGATGCCATATCAAATATTACCATCACGTTGTATGGTGTATGGAGGCAGCATAAGTTAAAAAAATGTAAATATAATTAATTAATAATAAATATTCGCGATTATTAAATGCCCTCGTAATTTCTTTACTTTTAATAACAATAAAATTACACGTTTCTTCTTAAACGTGGCAGAAAAATTTTACAGCGCTGCCACATCCTTCTCAGGCGGTAAGCTGACCTCAGGGTATGAATATGTCAAACAGCGTGTGTCTCCATAAAGACGGCTCAACCAAAACAGTCAGTCATTAAGGAGTCTGTCGCCCTACCAAGTCCTCGTTATACAGATAAAAAAATGTTACATATTTATAATATAAAAGATGTGCAGAAATAAATCTCTATAATCCTGGCATTCCTGTGTATCGTTATCAGTA
>NC_090727.1:88087659-88097659 GCF_036898095.1 Palaemon carinicauda | reverse complement strand
CCGTTAATCATTTTAGGTTGTATATATCGTCATCCAAAAGCAAATGTTTCATCTTTTAATTATATTTCAGATTCTTTTAAAAACGTAATTTTACGAAACAAGCCAATTTTTATACTTGGAGATTTTAACGACGACTTGCTCAAAACAGACACCAAAATGAATAAAGTTGTAAATAACCTAAAGTTACACCAACTCGTTACAAAACCAACCAGAGTAACTTCAGACTCAGCAACGTTGATAGATTTACTAATTACTAATAATAAGGAAATGGTACTCGATTCGGACGTTATTCCAAGCCCAGTAGGCGACCACGAAGCTATCATAGTTACCTTAAATTTACGTAAACCTAATAAACAACCCATTCATAAAACTTTCCGATGTCTTAAGAATTATTCTCAAGTGAGTATTTGTAATTTGGTGATGAAAGAAACATCCACTTTGAATGGCATTTTAAACACTGATAATGTAAGTTCTCAAGTCCAAATTTTAACGAATGTTTTAACCAAATGTATTGATAAATGTGCTCCAATAGTAACGAAAGTAATCACCCGCCCCCCCCCCCTAAACAAAATATAATAATAAGGGATAAATTACAAAACGATATCAAGATGGATAGGAACAATAAAATATTGAGAAATAATTTTAAAGAGAAAAAGAAAGAAGTAAAAATTGAAATGGATAATAGTGTGAAACAACACTACAGGAACGAACTTTTAGGTAATAAGAATAACTTACGTACTTCCTGGAAAATGGTGCGTTCAATTCTGCCCAATAACACTAACAAAGAATCTCAAATAGAAAATGAAGATTTAACTGACAAGGCAGAAAAAATTAATGAGTATTTTGCGAATGTAGGAAGAAAGACATATGAACGAACGCAAGAAGAACTGGCCAGGAATGATAGAAGTGCACAAACTGATGAAATAATTACATTCCCAAACAATCACTTATATTCTTTTAAACCGTCACCTGTTGACTGCAATACTGTCATTATAGTCATTAGTTCCCTCAAAGAGTCAAATGCGTACGGATCCGATGGCATACTCTATATATAATTTTATTTTACATTACTATAATTATTAATACATCTATCGTAACTAATATCTACCCAGAAACGTGGAAAAATCCCCATGTTCCTTATTTTAAAAGCGGAGATAGAGACGAAATTTCTAATTACAGGCCAATTTCTTTACTCCCGGTCTTATCTAAGATATTAGAAAAAATAGTATCAAATCAGTTAACTGAATACTTAGAAAGTAACCACCTCATTTCTAAGAGTCAACATGGCTTTCGACTAAAACTGTCAACGGAAACAGCACTTTTAAAAATATCGGATAAAATCTACTTCTCGATCTGTCGAAAGCTTTTGATAGTGTGAACCATGAAATTTTGCTGGGTAAATGTCAAACACTTTATATTGATCCATCCTGGTTCACAGACTATTTACGTAATCGAGTACAATCTGTCAGACTCAAAAATGTTGTCTCAACCCCTAAAAACGTCGGTTTTGGTGTACCTCAAGGTCAATCCTAGGACCAATTTTATTCAACATCTATGTAAATGACCTGAGAAATTTTGAAGTGACTGTTTCATTGTTCAGTATGCTGATGACACTCAAATGATAATTGATGGCTATATCGATAACTTGGAAGATTTAGTACGCAAAGCTGAGGAGATTTTATATAGAGTGAAGATGTATTTTCAAATAAATGGCTTATTGTTGAATGAAAGTAAAACGCAATGTATATTCCTAGGCTCCAGGCAATATCTATCCGAAATCGGGGATAACATCAAAATCAATTTTAACGGGGCCATCATCGAACCTATGGAATCCGTAAAAAAATTTGGAGTGCACTTCGAAAAACACATGACATTCGAAAAACATACTGATGAACTGCACAGAAAAGTTATGGGGACACTTATTTATCTCAATAGACTAAAAAATTTATTCGAACCAGAAACTTGCCTAATCGTAGTGCAATCGTTAGTATTAAGTTTAATTCATTACTGCTATATAATATGGGGCTCAACAAGCAACGTCCTTATACAACAAGTACAAAGACTTCAAAATTTTGCGGCTCGGGTGGCCATGGGTACAGTAAGAAAATATGATCATATATCTCCAATTTTGCTAGAACTGGGTTGGTTGAAAGTGAAAAACAAGTACACTTTTGATGTCTTTGCTTTTGTTTTTAAAGTTTTAAAAATATATATCTATCTATACACCTGTCTATATGTATGTATCTATCTATCTATCTAGCTACCTATCTATCTATCTCTACCTATCTATCTCTCTATCTCTATCTATCTATCAATATATCTATCTATCTATCTCTCTATATATGTATCTATCTATCTATCCATCTATCTTTCTATCTTTGCATCTATCAATCTATTTATCTATCTATCTCTACCTATCTATCTATCTATTTATCTATCTATCTCTACCTATCTATCTATCGATCTATCTTTGTATCTATCTCTCTATTTATCTATCTATCTCTACCTATCTATCTATCGATCTATCTTTGTATCTATCTCTCTATTTATCTATCTATCTCTACCTATCTATCTATCTGTATCTATCTATCTATCTCTACCTATCTATCTCTATCTCTATCTATCTATCAATCTATCTATCTATCTATCTCTATATATATGTATATATCTATCTATCCATCTATCTATCTATCTTTGTATCTATCTATCTATTTATCTATCTATCTCTACCTATCTATATATCTATCTTTGTATCTATCTATCTATTTATCTATCTATCTCTACCTACCTATCTATCTATCTATCTGTATCTATCTCTCTATCTATCTATCTCTACCTATCTATCTCTCTATCTCTATCTATCTCTACCTATCTATCTCTCTATCTCTATCTATCTATCTATCTCTATATATGTGTATCTATCTATCCATCTATCTATTTATCTATCTTTTTATCTATCTATCTATTTATCTATCTATCTAGCTATCTATCTGTGCATATATCTATCTATATATATATATATATATATATATATATATATATATATATATATATATATATATATATATATACCTATCTATATCTATATCTATATATATATATATATATATATATATATATATATCTCTACCTACCTATTTCTCTATCTCTATCTATCTAAGTATCTATCTATCTATATATCTATGTATCTATTTATCTGTCTCCGCATCTATCTATAGCCTATATGGATCTACATACTTATCTAAATATCTAGCTCTACCTATCTATCTATCTTTGTATATATCTAGCCATATATCTCTACCTATCTATCTATCTGTCTATATATATGTGCACCTATCTATCTATCTATATATCTATGTATCTGTGTATCAGCCGATATATTTTAATGATTTTATTTTTAACTGAAGTGATAATGAACATTTTAATGAAGGTATAGCCTTGCTCTCATATGAATAATTTTATAAATGATTCAAAATTAATAATAATAATAATAATAATAATAATAATAATAATAATAATAATAATAATAATAATAATAATAATAATAATAATAATGATAATAATTACTTAATACGCCATATAAAAATCACAATAAGAAAGAATCTTACTATTGACTGAATACCTATAATAATGGATTCATATATCATTTTTTTTTTCTTTTTTACGAAAAAAGCACTATATATGTGTGGGAGAGTGTCGTATATATTATATATATACCACACGCACAAACACGTATATATTGACCACTGATATTACGATGATGTAAGCATTAGGTGTTCCAAGGCGGTCCATCGATCCAAGTGCCGAACATACCCAACGCTGCTTAACTCCGCTGATCGGACGAGAACGACGATTCCGTATGGCTACACGTCTCGGACCAGATCCTGACTTGGAACTAATATTTGTATATTATTTTTCTTCCTTGTCGAAAAAAGAAAGAAATCGCATTTTAGTCTCGTTATTATTGTTATTATTATTATTATTATTATTATTATTATTATTATTATTATTATTATTATAAATATGTGTTCTTATTATGTTACACATGCATATGGAACGTGCGTACAATTGAATAATATGTACCTATCTATCTCTCTATCTATCTCTGCATCTATCTATCTAACTATCTTTCTCTACCTACCTGTCTATCTATCTATCTATATATATCTATATTTATATATCTATCTTGCTTGAGGTACACTCTGGTACACTTTCCTATCTTTTTTTCTTTTTATATCATATATAAAAAAGACCTATTTCAATCTTGTTATTGTTCTTAAAACATTTTATCTCAATTGTTCAATACTTCTCACCGTTTATTTATATCCTTACTTTCTTTCCTTACTAAGATGTTTTTTCCTAATGGAACCTTCGGGCATTTCCAACTAGGGTTGAAGCTGAGCTTTTAATAATGATATATATATATATATATATATATATATATATATATATATATATATATATATATATATACATATATATTACTTTCTTCGTGGCGGAATGGTATGGTCACTGGCATACAGATATCCTGGCGAGGGTTCAAATCCCCGCCGGTCCGATATCATAGTCTTTGGGCGGTTCCGCCTTGGGCTCTGATCCCGAGGTCGTTAAGAGAATCCAGACTTTAATGTATTAATATATATGGCTTATTTGAAATATGAAAGAAACACGTTTAAATGTGCAAAAAAAAAAAAAATTTATCATATATATATATATATATATATATATATATATATATATATATATATATATATATATATATATATATATATATATGTATGTGTGTGTGTGTGTGTCTGTTAAGACTAATAATGTAAATTACCTATTTATATAAATAGGCAACCGATTGCCTAAGGATGTAAAATCTGTTTTATCTTCTTTACAATTATTTTATTTCTAATTTCAAAAGATTAGTTTTTGTTTAACTAAGAAAATTTCTAAAATCGTGTTCTATTTTAATGTATATATATATATATATATATATATATATATATATATATATATATATATATATATATATATATGTATGTATGTATGCATATATATATATATATATATATATATATATATATATATATATATATATATATATATATATATATATATATATGTATATGTATATCTATTTATATATATATATATATATATATATATATATATATATATATATATATATATATATATATATATATATATATATATATATATAATTATTATGCATATATATATGTATGTATGCATATATATATATATATATATATATATATATATATATATATATATATATATATATATATATATATATATATACATTTCTCAAACTATTAATTTCCAACGGGAACGAGTGTCATTTTCGAAGAGAAAGCACCTTTTCTAGAGGGAAACAAAGTAGTTTTTTCTATAGGTTACATTAACCTGTAATAAACTACAATAGGACCCTATTTCTGTATTATTCCTAAGACGGAATTTAGAAATCCAATCAGCGTAGATAACTCCACCCCTTTCCTTATAGAGAACCAATCAGCGCATGGAGGAGGTGGAGTCACCGTTATTTTATCCGGTCGATTTACAAAATACTTCAGTTCTTTGCTATTACGTTTTGGTAATTTTCATTAACTTGAGAAGGTATTGAATGATATTGGGATAATAATGCCGACTCCGCCTCCTCCCTGCGCTGATTGGTTCTCTATGAGGGAAGGGGCGGAGTTAACGGGAGTTACCAACACTGATTGGCTCTATACAAGGTTATGGGAGGAGTCAAAAGCTCACGAGAACCAATAAGCAAACGATACATTGAAAGGATCAATTTACGGAGAAAACCTAGAGAAGGCTGGTGACATCCTTTGGGATTTCCAGCCACAATATGCAAGCAGGTAACAAGACCTTAACCCATAAGAGAGAGAGAGAGAGAGAGAGAGAGAGAGAGAGAGAGAGAAGTAATCATCTAGAATAATTCTAGATAATATGTTTAAATGTGAGAATAAAACTGATACCATTAGTTGATATACAGTATATATATATATATATATATATATATATATATATATATATATATATATATATATATATATATATATATATATATATATATATAGCAGGTTGACCAGAGTTCCGTCTGCTCGTTGGGATACTACCTGTAGTGTTATTGGGCCTTGGTTACGGCTCATTTTTCCTTTGCCTACATATACGCCGGATAGTCTGGTGTAATCCTTTCATGTTTTCCTGTGTCCTCATACATCTGACAACATTGAGATTACCATACAACAAAACAATTTTCGTTCGCTCAAGGGATTAACTACTTCAATGTAATTGTTCAGAGCCTATTTTCCACTTGGTAAGGGTAGAAGAGGCTCTTCAGCTATGGTAAGCAGCTCTTCTATAAGGACTCTCCGAAACCAAATCTCTAGTCTTGAATAGTGTCATAGTCTTTGTACCATGGTCTTCCACTGTGATGGGGTAGAGTTCTCTTGCTTGAGGTGCACACTGGTACAATATTCTATCTTTTTTTTCTCTTCCTCTTGTTTTTTTTCAAGTTTTTATAATATATATAAGAAAGATATATTCTAATGCTGTTACTGTTCTTAAAACATTTTATTTCAATTGTTCACTACTTCTCACTGTTTATTTATATCCTTACTTTCTTTCCTTACAGAGATATTTTTTCCTAATGGAACCTTCGGGCATTTCCAACTAGGGCTGTAGCTGAGCTTGTAATAATTATATATATATATATATATATATATATATATATATATATATATATATATATATATATATATATATATATATATATATATATATATATATATATATATGTGTGTGTGTGTGTGTGTGTGTGTGTGTGTGTGTATATATATGTAAATATCACCCACGAATGGCATTTAATACCGAATTCTATCTTGGGAATATATATCCGCTTGGAATTCATTTTATGGTAACAGCTTCTGGCCAATCCCCACCCGGCCAGAAGCTGTTACCATAAAATGAATTCCAAGTGGATATATATTCCCAAGATAGAATTCGGTATTAAATGCCATTCGTGGGTGATATTTACATTAATTAAAATCACGTGTGCTTGTGATATATGTCCACATATATATATATATATATATATATATATATATATATATATATATATATATATATATATATATATATATATATGTATATATGTATATATATATATATATATATATATATATATATATATATATATATATATATATATATATATATATATATATATATATATATATATATATATACATATATATATGTGTGTGTGTGTGTGTGTGTGTGTGTGTGTGTGTGTGTGTTAAGACTAATAATGTAAATTGCTTATTTACGTAAATAGGCGAGAATTTCGATTATATACTTAAATAGGCTAATCTAGTTGCCTATTTATATAAATAGGCGACGGATTGCCTAATGATGTAAAATCTGTTTTATCTTCTTTACGATTATTTTATTTAAAATTTCAAAAGATTAATTTTTGTTTAACTAATAACATTTCTAAATTCATGTTTTATATATATATATATATATATATATATATATATATATATATATATATATATATATATATATATATATATATATATTAAAGGATTTTCAAGATTATTTGTTAAAAAATCATATTGATATTAATAATTTATTAAACGGTATATAGTAAAAACTTCATGATGCAAGTAATTAATCAGGTGTTTTGTAATAATAGTATAACATCCACAATTGATAATATCAAAGAACTTAATTGAAAGTCACTGGACAGCAGATAGTTTCCACAATTTGACAAAGGCAGAGGTGATCTGCCTAATAGTAAATGTGTTATCCTCAGTCTTGATGAACGAGGCTTTGACACAATTGATACCATAAGCGGGAAGATTAAAAGCAAACTATCTAGAGGGCAATTTGAGCCAATAGTCTATAAAGGATTGGAAGATCATCATGTCCTTAATAATGTTGAACTCTCTGGTAGGGAAATTGTCCGTGGCCTAAGTAGCTTATTTGAAATGGACAAGTAGCCTATTTACAATATATGATTGCAAGGGAAACTGCTTAGGGACATGCTCATGTTTCAAGAAAGGCTTACATTGGAATAGGGCATGCTACAAATAAATGCAAAAATGTTAAAAAAAAAATAAGAAATTTAAAATTTTTTAAAAGAATATAAAAATAAAACACGTCCTTTGAATTGTTGATAGGTGAACATATATTAATCGTTTGAAATTAAAAAAAAAAAAAAGATAAAATTAATTCTAAAAAAGAAAGAAAGGGTTTTTATATCAAAAGGAAATCCGTCGCCTATCCATATAAATGGGCAACTAAATTAGCCGATTCACTTAGAGAGGTAATATAGCGCCTGCTTTCGTAAAAAAGGAATTTACATGAGTTTAATCAACACACACACACACACATATATATATATATATATATATATATATATATATATATATATATATATAAATATATATATATATATTCTAGTATATCATCTCATCAACTGCAGAACAAAAGCCTCAGACATCCTTCCATTCGTTTCTGTTCATGGTTTATCATTGCCAGTATATAACTGCAAATTTTCTTAGTTCGTCAATCCATCGTCTTCTCTTTCTTTGCCCACTACTTTGCAATCGTTAGAGGCCTCTTTTCATATTCATAATGCCCATCTAGTATCAGTCATTCTCATTTTATGCCCTGTCTGTGTCCATTGTCACAGATCATAAAGATATCAAATCAGGTGATCTAGATAATTAAATTGGTATTTCTCTTGGCAGAAATGCTTATTTAACAATTAGTCTTAGACTTATGTGAATTAATGGAATCTTGAGAATATTAACAGAGTTTTTACTTGATAATTTTTTTCTGATTCACTTTGAGTCAAGAGGAGCACATCTCAACCTCAAGTTAATGGATCAAGTCTTTTCCCAGGTCTCGCAAGAATGGAAGGGCCACAGAAACTCACTAAAGTTCATCTTCTTCTTCTTCTTTGTCTGCATCTTATCCCACCTTTATGTGGGGTCGATGTTTCTGGCAAGCGTTCTCCATGTACCTCTGTCCCACACTTCATCATCGGTTAATCCCTTAGATCGAAGATCATCCTTGATCCAGTCTATCTACCTTCGCTTTGGTCTCCCTCTCCTTCTCCTTCCCTGTACCTACATTTCCATCACTCTCCTCCCAATATATTGTTCATCTCTTCTCATGACAGGACCATACCACCTCAGTCTACTTTCTTAGATCTTATCTGATAGTTATCTAACTCCTGTGGTACCCCTAATTACCTCATTCCGTATCTTATCTCTTCTTGTCACCTCACACATCCATCTCAGCATTCTCATTTCTGCCACATCCATCTTCTTCTCTTCTGTCTTCTTTATTGCCCATGTCTCCACTCCATACATCATTGCCGGTCTCACAACTGTCCAGTGTACTTTACCTTTCAACTTAACCCCTATTTACTGTCACATAGTACTCCACGAACTTTTTATCAATTCTTACATCCTGCTTATATTCTGTGGTTTATTTCTTCCCCCCAGATCACCATCCTCTGCAACTGTTGATCCTAAATACTTGAAATTTTCAACACTTTTCAGTCTCTCTCCTTATAAACTAACTTCTCCATTCTCCCCATTTTTCAGTCTCAAATACTCTGTCTTTTTCCTGCTGATCTTCAATCCTCTATTTTCCATTTCTCTTCTTCACTCCTCCAGTTTCTCTTCTACTACCTCTTGCCTAGTGCTACACAGTATAACATCATTAGCAAAAACCATACACCAAGGAGACTGATCTCTGATACCTTGTGCTACTACATCCATGACCAGATCAAATAGGTAAGGGCTCAATGCAGACCCTTGATGTAGTCCCACAATTACTGGGAAACTTTCTGTTAGGCTTATACTGCTCTTAACATTTGCTTATGCCCTCTCATATATATCTTCGGTGATTCTTACGTATTTCTCAGGGATTTCCTTTTCTCTCATACATCTCCAAAGCTCCT
>NC_090727.1:88070159-88075159 GCF_036898095.1 Palaemon carinicauda | reverse complement strand
CCACATAAGGCTTCAGATACTTTTAGTTCTCTCCAAAGTCACACGTTGTCTCCAAAGTCTTCAAAAGAATATCACGTTTTAAAGATCGCTCAAGTCTTTACAAATTGGGATTCTTCTTCTTCAGGATTAAAGAAGTCTTCGCTGCAGCTTTACGAAAATATCTGGAGACAGTGTGTGAAGAACTAAGATTCTCCAGAGGCTCAAAAGTCAGTCTCAATGGATCTATGTCTTTAAGGGATTGGAGGCTTTAGTCATCTGTATTTTTCTCGTAATAAGCTAAGCCAAATTGAATGATGGAAGCACCTCCGGCGATTCCGGAGGAATCATGGGTATCCTCTGACACTCTCAGAGGGACCCTTCCCCTCCATTCCTCCCACCTTCCAACTCCCTTCCCCCTCCTATCCTCCCTCCTTCTCCTTCCCTTCCTTCTCCTTTCCTCCCCCCTTCTCACTCCCTCCCCCTCCTTTCCTCCGGCCTTCTCACTTCCTTCCCCTCCTTTCCTCCATCCTTCCCACTCCTTTCCTCCCTCCTTCTCAGTCCCTTCCTCTTACCTTCTCACTCCCTCCCCTTCTTTCCTCCCTCCTTTTTACTCCCTTCCTCCTTCTTTCGTCCCCCCTTCCCCCTCTCTTCTCCCTCCTTTCCTCCCCCTTCTCACTCCCTTAGCCCTCTTTTCCTCCCTCCCTCTCATTCCCTTCCTCCTCCCTTCTCACTCCCTTCACCTTCCTTTCCTCCCCCTTCTCACTACCTTCCCCCCTCCTTTCCTCCCTCCTTCTCAGTCCCTTCCCCCTCTCACACTCTTCCCACTCCTTTCCTCTCTCCTTCCCACTCCCTTCCCCCTTCTCACTCCCTTTCCCTCCTTTCCTTCCCCCTTCTCACCCTCTTCCCCCTCTTATTCTCTCTCCTTCCCACCTCCCTTCCCCCTCCTCCGGCCCTTCTCACTACCTCCCCCCCTCCTTTCCTCCCTCCTTCTCAGTCCCTTCCCCCTTCTCACACTCTTCCCACTCCTTTCCTCTCTCCTTCCCACTCCCTTCAACCTCCTCAACCCCTTCTCACTCCCTTCCCCTCCTTTCTTGCCACCTTCTCACTCCCCTTCCCCAACCTTTTTCACTCCTTCCCCCTTCTTTCCTCCCCCCTCTCACTCCCTTCCACATCCTTTCCTCTACCCTTCTCCCTCCCTTCCCCCTCCTATCCTCTCTCCTTCCAACTCCCTTCCCCCTCTTGCCCCCTTCTCACTCCCTTACCCTCCTTTCCTCCCACTTTTCACTCCCTTCCCCTCCTTTCCTCCCCCCTTCTCACTCCCTTCCCCCTCCTATCATCTCTCCTTCCCACTCCCTTCCCCCTCCTCCCCCTTCTCACTCCCTTCCCCTCCTTTCCTACCCCCTTCTCACTCCCTTCACCTCCTTTCCTCCCCCTTCTCACTCCCTTCCCCCTCCTATCATCTCTCCTTCCCACTCCCTTCCCCCTCCTATCATCTCTCCTTCCCACTCCCTTCCCCCTCTTCCCCCTTCTCACTCCCTTCCCCTCCTTTCCTACACCCTTCTCACTCCCTTCACCTCCTTTCCTCCCCCTTCTCACTCCCTTCCCCCTCCTATCCTCTCTCCTTCGCACTCCCTTCCCCCTCCTCCCCCTTCGCACTCCCTTCCCCCTCCTTTCCTACCCCCTTCTCACTCCCTTCACCTCCTTTCCTCCCCCTTCTCACTCCCTTCCCCCTCCTATCATCTCTCCTTCCCACTCCCTTCCCCCTCCTATCATCTCTCCTTCCCACTCCCTTCCCCCTCTTCCCCCCTTCTCACTCCCTTCCCCTCCTTTCCTACACCCTTCTCACTCCCTTCACCTCCTTTCCTCCCCCTTCTCACTCCCTTCCCCCTCCTATCATCTCTCCTTCCCACTCCCTTCCCCCTCCTATCATCTCTCCTTCCCACTCCCTTCCCCCTCTTCCCCCCTTCTCACTCCCTTCCCCTCCTTTCCTACCCCCTTCTCACTCCCTTCACCTCCTTTCCTCCCCCTTCTCACTCCCTTCCCCCTCCTATCATCTCTCCTTCCCACTCCCTTCCCCCTCCTCCCCCCTTCTCACTCCCTTCCCCTCCTTTCCTACCCCCTTCTCACTCCCTTCACCTCCTTTCCTCCCCCTTCTCACTCCCTTCCCCCTCCTATCATCTCTCCTTCCCACTCCCTTCCCCCTCCTCCCCCCTTCTCACTCCCTTCCCCTCCTTTCCTACCCCCTTCTCACTCCCTTCACCTCCTTTCCTCCCCCTTCTCACTCCCTTCCCCCTCCTATCATCTCTCCTTCCCACTCCCTTCCCCCTCCTATCATCTCTCCTTCTCACTCCCTTCCCCCTCTTCCCCCCTTCTCACTCCCTTCCCCTCCTTTCCTACACCCTTCTCACTCCCTTCACCTCCTTTCCTCCCCCTTCTCACTCCCTTCCCCCTCCTATCCTCTCTCCTTCGCACTCCCTTCCCCCTCCTCCCCCTTCGCACTCCCTTCCCCTCCTTTCCTCCCGCTTCTCATCCCTTCCCCCTCCTATCCACTCTCCTTCCCACTCCTATCCTCTCCTTCCCACTCCCTTCCCCCTCCTCCCCCTTCTCACTCCCTTCCCCTCCTTTACTCCCGCTTCTCATCCCTTCCCCCTTCTATCCTCTCTCCTTCCAACTCCCTTCCCCCTCCTCCCCCTTCTCACTCCCTTTCCCTCCTTTACTCCCGCTTCTCATCCCTTCCCCCTCCTATCCTCTCTCCTTCCCACTCCTATCCTCTCCTTCCCACTCCCTTCCCCCTCCTCCCCCTTCTCACTCCCTTCCCCTCCTTTACTCCCGCTTCTCATCCCTTCCCCCTCCTATCCTCTCTCCTTCCCACTCCTATCCTCTCCTTCCCACTCCCTTCCCCCTCCTCCCCCATCTCACTCCCTTCCCCTCCTTTACTCCCGCTTCTCATCCCTTCCCCCTCCTATCCTCTCTCCTTCCCACTCCTATCCTCTCCTTCCAACTCCCTTCCCCCTCCTCCCCCTTCTCACTCCCTTCCCCTCCTTTACTCCCGCTTCTCATCCCTTCCCCCTCCTATCCTCTCTCCTTCCCACTCCTATCCTCTCCTTCCCACTCCCTTCCCCCTCCTCCCCCTTCTCACTCCCTTCCCCTCCTTTACTCCCGCTTCTCATCCCTTCCCCCTCCTATCCTCTCTCCTTCCCACTCCTATCCTCTCCTTCCAACTCCCTTCCCCCTCCTCCCCCTTCGCACTCCCTTCCCCTCCTTTCCTCCCGCTTCTCATCCCTTCCCCCTCCTATCCTCTCTCCTTCCCACTCCTATCCTCTCCTTCCAACTCCCTTCCCCCTCCTCCCCCTTCTCACTCCCTTCCCCTCCTTTACTCCCGCTTCTCATCCCTTCCCCCTCCTATCCTCTCTCCTTCCCACTCCTATCCTCTCCTTCCAACTCCCTTCCCCCTCCTCCCCCTTCGCACTCCCTTCCCCTCCTTTCCTCCCGCTTCTCATCCCTTCCCCCTCCTATCCTCTCTCCTTCCCACTCCTATCCTCTCCTTCCAACTCCCTTCCCCCTCCTAGCCCTTCTCACTCCCTTCCCCTCCTTTACTCCCGCTTCTCATCCCTTCCCCCTCCTATCCTCTCTCCTTCCCACTCCTATCCTCTCCTTCCAACTCCCTTCCCCCTCCTCCCCCTTCGCACTCCCTTCCCCTCCTTTCCTCCCGCTTCTCATCCCTTCCCCCTCCTATCCTCTCTCCTTCCCACTCCTATCCTCTCCTTCCAACTCCCTTCCCCCTCCTCCCCCTTCTCACTCCCTTCCCCTCCTTTACTCCCGCTTCTCATCCCTTCCCCCTCCTATCCTCTCTCCTTCCCACTCCTATCCTCTCCTTCCAACTCCCTTCCCCCTCCTCCCCCTTCTCACTCCCTTCCCCTCCTTTACTCCTGCTTCTCATCCCTTCCCCCTCCTATCCTCTCTCCTTCCCACTCCTATCCTCTCCTTCCAACTCCCTTCCCCCTCCTCCCCCTTCGCACTCCCTTCCCCTCCTTTCCTCCCGCTTCTCATCCCTTCCCCCTCCTATCCTCTCTCCTTCCCACTCCTATCCTCTCCTTCCCACTCCCTTCCCCCTCCTCCCCCTTCTCACTCCCTTCCCCTCCTTTACTCCCGCTTCTCATCCCTTCCCCCTCCTATCCTCTCTCCTTCCCACTCCTATCCTCTCCTTCCAACTCCCTTCCCCCTCCTCCCCCTTCTCACTCCCTTCCCCTCCTTTACTCCCGCTTCTCATCCCTTCCCCCTCCTATCCTCTCTCCTTCCCACTCCTATCCTCTCCTTCCAACTCCCTTCCCCCTCCTCCCCCTTCTCACTCCCTTCCCCTCCTTTACTCCTGCTTCTCATCCCTTCCCCCTCCTATCCTCTCTCCTTCCCACTCCTATCCTCTCCTTCCAACTCCCTTCCCCCTCCTCCCCCTTCGCACTCCCTTCCCCTCCTTTCCTCCCGCTTCTCATCCCTTCCCCCTCCTATCCTCTCTCCTTCCCACTCCTATCCTCTCCTTCCAACTCCCTTCCCCCTCCTCCCCCTTCTCACTCCCTTCCCCTCCTTTACTCCCGCTTCTCATCCCTTCCCCCTCCTATCCTCTCTCCTTCCCACTCCTATCTTCTCCTTCCAACTCCCTTCCCCCTCCTCCCCCTTCGCACTCCCTTCCCCTCCTTTCCTCCCGCTTCTCATCCCTTCCCCCTCCTATCCTCTCTCCTTCCCACTCCTATCCTCTCCTTCCCACTCCCTTCCCCCTCCTCCCCCTTCTCACTCCCTTCCCCTCCTTTACTCCCGCTTCTCATCCCTTCCCCCTCCTATCCTCTCTCCTTCCCACTCCTATCCTCTCCTTCCAACTCCCTTCCCCCTCCTCCCCCTTCGCACTCCCTTCCCCTCCTTTCCTCCCGCTTCTCATCCCTTCCCCCTCCTATCCTCTCTCCTTCCCACTCCTATCCTCTCCTTCCAACTCCCTTCCCCCTCCTCCCCCTTCTCACTCCCTTCCCCTC
>NC_090727.1:87922765-88055265 GCF_036898095.1 Palaemon carinicauda | reverse complement strand
GCCCAAAAATCAGAGATAGTTATAAAAAAAAATTGAAATGACTTTGCCCTAATTGTATAGATGAAGCCAAGTAAAAAAAGCCGCGACAATTATGATGAAAAAGGATAATTTAAATGCAAGAAATATGGCAACTCATAATAAAGTTCAAAGTTTACCTAATGCTAGAGGTATGGCACTTCAAAATAGAGGTAAAAAAGGCTCTAATACTGAAGGTAAGGAACCTCAATATTACGTCATTGAGCTTTTAATACTAGGTATATGGCACCTGAAAATAGAACTTATAATGGTAAAAGTATGGAACTTCAAAATTAGATGTCAGAAGAGCTCTAATGCTAGAAGTAAAAAGCTACTAAAAAGAGGCCAAAGAACCTCTTATACTAGAGGTTAGGAATTTCAATATAGATGGTCAAAGAACACCCAATACTAGAAGTATGGCACCTGCAACCAGAGGTCGAAGCAAAGCCCCCAATACCTAAAGTATAAAGGATGGCACCTGCAAATGGATGTCAAGGAACTTCTAATGCTAGAAGTATGGTACTTCAAAAAATAGATGTCATAGACCCTCTAACACCGGAAGTAAGGAGCGTCCATATAGAAGTCAAGGAGCCTCTAATACTAGAGGTATGGCACCTCAAAATAGATGTCAAAGAACCTCTAATGCTAGACGTATGTCACTTCAAAAATAGATATATGAGGCCCTCTAATGCTAGAGGTAATGAGCAACTAAATACAGGTTAAAGAGCCTTTAATACTAGAAGAAAAGAATCTCTATATAGAGGTCAAAGAACCTCTAATGCTAGAAGTATTGCACCTCAAAATAGAGGTTAAGGAGTCTCTAATGCTAAGAGTATGACACCCCTCCAAATCTTAGCCCAGGTAGTTTGGAACCGGTTTCAGCATACATGGGGGGAGGGACTTAAAAACCGTTTCAAGCTACCACGAGAGTTATTTGTATTTGGTTTTAAGCTACTCCCCTGATATTAAACTAAATACCCCAGCCCCCAACTCCGACATTTTTACACAGGATCTCATCCTTTACGAATATCAATCAATTGCTTTTGATGAGGCCAAACACAATATATATATATATATATATATATATATATATATATATATATATATATATATATATATATATATATATACAGATATACATGTGCATATGTATACATATATATACATATACATATATACGTATATATGTATACATATATACACACATATACATACAGTATATTCATATATATGTATATATATACATATATATATATATATATATATATATATATATATATATACGCATACATATATACATATGCATATATATACATATACACACACACATATATATATATATATATATATATATATATATATACATATATACACACGTATATGTACACATATATACATATACATATATATATGTATATACATATATGTATATATACAGTATATATACATATATGTACACCTATACATACAGTATATTCATGTATACGTATAAATATACACATATACGCATACGTATACATATATACATATACATATATATACACATTTATATATGTATACATATACATCTTTATATATACATATACATATATACACATACATATATATGTACATAAATATACATATGCATACGTATATACATGTACACATATATATATATATAAACATATATATATATATATATATATATATATATATATTTATATATATATATATATATATATATATGTACATAAATAAATATGTACATATACGTATACATATATGCATATACACATATATATACATATATATACACATATATACACATACATATATACATACATATATTCATATATATTTATATATACATATATATATATACATACATATATTCATATATGTATATATACATACACATTCATATATATATATATATATATATATATATATATATATATATATATATATACATACATGTATAAATATATACAGGTATGCAGACAACTCGTCGAAATGACAATTCGTCGAAATGACAATTCGTCGAAATGACAATTCGTAGAACTGACAATTCGTCGAAATGACAATTCGTGGAAATGACAATTCGTAGAACTGACAATTCGTCGAAATGACAATTCGTGGAAATGACAATTCGTAGAACTGACAATTCGTCGAAATGAATGGTAGTTTGAAATAATTTCTGTTTTTAAGTCTCTAATATCAAACATTTTACTATAGCCCATGACCTAAATGAAATTCATCAAGACCGAGCGAGGTGCTAGAAAACTTTTCCATTTAGGTTTCTTACACAATTGATAAGAAACTTTGTGATAAAATATACCGGAGATGTGAAAAACAGAGCGAGTTTGGAGCAAAATTACAAACTATTGATGATATAATTCAAAGAAATCCTTCACGGGATTACCATCCGCCAAATGATACTCGAAATGCTGCCTTGTAAATTGTAAATGAAATTAAGCATCGGGCTTGTGAAACCGAAGAAGTGACTGGCTGCATAGTATATAATGTAACATGCAATATGCTTTTGAGTGTTGCAGGAGCACTACTTAAAAAAAAATCTTCTCTTTTGAGAACAGTGAATAGAAAAACGTCCGTAAAAAAAGATGAAGGCTTAAACGTTACGACAAGATGTTAGAATTTTAAGTTGTCTGAAGACGAAAAAGAAATTAATTAACAAGTAAAATATAAGTAGGAAATTCTAACGTAATACTGAGCATGCAAAAATTACTGGCACAGAATTCATTCTTGGCAACATTTGGTCCATAAAATGAATGTCAAATGTAATCGTCTTTTTCTTTGTTATTTCGATGTTATTACACCTTTGTTTCTTGCTTTCGTTCCAAACTTCTGATAAGCTGTAATTGATTTCCAGTGGTAGCCTTTTAGAGAGATGTTGAGTATGAAGACATATCAACATTTAAGTTTAGTCACTAGCTAACTTTAGTCATCGGGCTTGAATCGGTGCTATGAAATCCTGCCTTCATGTCTCGATTTTAAATTTACTCTCTCTCTCTCTCTCTCTCTCTCTCTCTCTCTCTCTCTCTCTCTCTCTCTCTCTCTCTCTCTCTCTCTCTCTCTCTCTCTCTCTCTCATTGGAATTAGGGACTTTAAATAATTCCCTTAACTTTTAAAATATTACATTCACTAATGCAGGATATTAAATGATTAAGAAAAAATATCGATAGAACAGAAATTGGATGGAATCATCTACGTCATCTGATCAATTATTCAACAAACATAATGACAAGGGGTCAAATAAACATAAAATTTAACCTTGTCAATATTTTTTTCAATTAGCTTTCAAATCCCCCAGCTATGGGAAGGGAGTCCGGAAGAGGAGGATGATTCCCTCTCTATTCCTTTGCCTACACAGACACCGAATAGTCTGGCCTATCCTTTAGAGATTCTCCTCTGTCCTCATGCACCTGGGAACACTGTGATTACTAGACAATTTTTCTTCACCCAAGGGGTTAACTACTGCACTGTAATTGTTCAGTGGCTACTTTCCTCTTGGTAAGGGTAGAAGAGACTCTTTAGCTATGGTAAGCAGCTCTTCTAGGAGAAGGACACTCCAAAATCAAACCATTATTCTCTATTCTTGGGTAGTGCCATAGCCTCTGTACCATGGTCTTACACTGCCTTGGGTTAGAGTTCTCTTGCTTGAGGGTACACTTGGGCACACTTTTCTATCTAGTTTCTCTTCCTCTTGTTCTGTTAAAGATTTTATAGTTTAAATAGGAAATATTTATTTTAATATTGTTACTATTCCTAAAATGTTCTATTTTTCCTTATTTCCTTTCCTCACTGGGCTATTTTCCCTGTTGGGGCCCCTGGGCTTTTAGCATCCTGCTTTTCCAACTAGGGTTGTAGCTTAGCATTTAATAATAATAATAATAATAATAATAATAATAATAATACAGGATAACGACTTCGCCCTTTAACAAAGTCTGTCAAGCTTGGTTTAAGAATTACTATTCTTTCTCTCGGAATGGGATACACTCCAATAATCACATGGTTTAATAAAAGAGATGATAGAAGCAGTTTAGGGATTATATATATATATATATATATATATATATATATATATATATATATATATATATACACACACAAATAAGCCATATATTTTATATACATTAATGTCTGGATTCTTTTAACGACCTCGGGATCAGAGCTCTAGGAGAAATCACAAAAAGACAATAGCTTATGACCGGCCGGTAATCGAACCCTGGTCCAGGAAACTTGTATGAACAATGAATTACCACTTGGCCACCAAGATAGATAACTCTTTTGTACTTTTACTTGTCGATTTCAAGTTTTTTGTACTTAGAACTGAAATCAAACCTGAACTCGACAGGTATAAGTACAAAAGAATTGTTATTGACTTTTATCTTTCTTCATGGCCAAGTGGTAAGTCACTGTTCATACATGTTTCCTGGGCCAGGGTTCGATTCCCGGCTGGTCAGAAGGATATTCGCACCAGGAATGAGAATTCTGGAGACCTAAAGGTCAATTCTCTGGGAATATCACTGTAGCCAAATATCCCTTAGAAAGCTACCAATAGGAACCTTCCATCAGGACGACATGGCCATCTCACCCAAAAATAGATTTTTCGCTTCGCTTCAAAATCCGTTTAAATTCCTAATTGCCTCATACAAGATAGGGTCCTAGTAAGACAGTCTCTAGTTCAAAGAGCATTCAAGAGAGACCAAGCGCTCAGGTGAGTCAAGCGACCACCTTGAGGACGAAGCAACGCTCTGCAATCTCCTAAGTGAATACCGAGTATCAAACATGACAGAATCATGAGTACACACAGGACAGTGATCTACTCACGCCGGCCAGCTGAAGCTGAGGCCAAGGGCCTCTTGCTACCTTGCCTTGCACGGGGAACTCGTGAGCCCCAATGAAGGTAGCTCTGAAAAGAAAAAGGACTTTTAATTAGGCTTCAGTCCAATTGTTTTTAATCGTAGACCAGTTAAAAGGGATTAACTTATTGGCAGAAGAGAAAGATTATGTCTTTCCTCTACCGAGCCAAAATAAAAAGTGACGGTCAGTCACTAGTGCTGGTGTGAGTGGGGTGGTTAGACTACCTCGCTACTCCCCAGGCTAACCAGAGGTAAAGGGTGTAGTTTTAAGGACCTACTGACTTTAAGAGAGTCTTTTGACACTGATACTTGTGCATTCAGAGAGTCTAGCGTATCTTTAGTCTGATAAGAAGCGCCACAACATCTGGGGTTTTGAGACTGTGGGAAGATAGTAAATAGTACACCATCTATTAATGGTTTTCATATGAGGAGATCATCCAATTCATCCAAATGACAGATGAGGCTCATAATCTTAATAAAGTGTGAGGCTTCTGAGCCTGACATTGGGACTTGAAGGGGGTTACATCAGCAGAGCTAGTACTCCAGTGCGTGAGTTGAGGTTCTCCGGAGTCATAAATTGTGATGTCATGATTCGATTGTTCCATTTTAATGGTTGCTGAGTTCTTAACTCTTCCTATGACATCCTTCCTTTCCCTTGTTTCATTCATATTGTGATGGGAATAGGTGGAAAAAGAAAGGGAGGAGTCCAGCTCACTCTCATAAGAATGTTTACCTCTAGCAACTGAGTGGAAGGCAGAGGAATTTTAGTCTCTCTCAAAGCTTGATTTATGAGGCGAGAGAGAGTTCTCAAAACACTGCCACTCAGAATGCCTACGGCGTGAGCCATGTCTATGTTGTCTAGCAAAAATCCCTTCATCTGTGTCAGATGAGGGAGTGACTCTTGAGAAGAAGGGAAACATTCCACACCCATTTTCTTCTTTCTGTGCCTGCAAATAATTACAGTATCTGAAATAAAGTGGCGTTCCATAGAATGTGTGATTTTAGCTTCATAAACATTAGGCCAGGAGCAAGTGTGTTTCCAGTCATGACAATTAATAGGTTTTCTATCATCATAAGACAAAAGATTGTTATTAGCGCATGTCAAGGCTTTGTTGTTCTGTTTCCTAACCGAAAGTTTATACTCCGGGGAACTTAAAAGTATTAGGGTGATGACCTACCACACCCTCTAGGGTGCGTTGATCGTAAACTAGCCTGAGTTTTAACAAGCGGGGGTAGGGGGGTAGCTTGCTACCGCTCCCACTCACACACCGGTGACTTGGCTCACTTTGCTTGGAGGTAAGACTTCAAGGGGGATAGGGCTGGCGGGCACGTTTGTATAAATAGCTAAGGGTTTTATCATTAGGAAATATACAAATTATCTACGAATGTCATTTTTTCCGTAACTGGAATACAAACCTATGCTATTTATCTAGGGGTGATTCACACATTAGGAAGGGTGGATGTCCCTGCCAATCTGGCTTTTGGCTCTACCCGGGTGCTCCTTATCTGAATATGTTAGTACTCATAACTAACATACTCGCGGGTCGACGTGTTGGATGAGAATCTAGATTCAGAGCGTAATTGATGACTGTGAATCCAGCAGAGATGATGTTTTGGTGAGCCTCCTATTGTCTCTCCCAGTGCTGATGACAGGAGAAGGGACCCGGGTGGGCTGTTGCCATTCTCTTGAGGTAGAACCTCAAACCTTACCCCAGGTACAGTAACAGATGATCTAGATTGTCAGTTACTGAATGGACACTTGTTGTCTAGGATCCGTCACCTCTGGAGACTGTCTGGCAACATACTCGGGGAAGAAACTGAACGTTGCCTTTCACCCTTCTCATGAATGGGCGATGTCGAAAGAGAGACCATGAAGTTCCTTGACTTGTTTGGCTCCTGTCAAAGTGTGTAGGAACACTGCCTTCTAAACCTGGTGAAAATTAGTTGCCTGGTGAAGTGGAACGTAAGGAGGTCTCCTTAGAGACCGGAGAACTCGAACCATGTTCCGAGAGGGAGGTCTCAATTCCCACTGGGAAAAGGCAAGTTGTATGTCCGCATGAGTTAGAAAAGATCTAGCAATGAGGGGGTGTCCCTTCCTTTCAGTTTGAAGGTGAGGCTCAAGGTTGAGTGATCGTCTTTACCTGCTGAAACTGAAAAGGGGTTCTTTTCCTCCTGCATATACTCGAGGATTCCGCTATTGCTGCAATAGATGTATCGAGTGGAGAGATAAGCAAAGCTATAGCTTGTGGTAGATTTCGAAGTGTGGTTGTCTGTGACGTGGAGAGGGTTCTCTTGGAGGCTCAATCAGGAGCTCCAGAAGGTTTGGAAACCGTTCTGCGTAATGCCATAGCAGAGCTATGAGAGCCCTTGAGAAGCTGACTGATGTACTAGCATTCTTGAGTACCCTTCTCTTCAGACAAAAACAGGGACGATACGTAAACGTCGTTGTTGTACCCACCGTTGTTAGCATGTTTCTTGCCAGAGAGCCTTGGGGTCTAGGACTGGGAAGCAGTGGAAGTCTGAGGTTCAGGGGCATTGCGAACAGATCCATAGTTGGAGAACCTCGTAAAGTCAGGACTTTGTCGGCTACAAGGCGATTCAAAACGGATTTTGATCAAAGTGAAAAATCTATTTTTAGGTGAGAGGGCCTTGTCGTCCTAATGGAAGGATTCCTATAGGTAGCCTTCTAAGGGATATTTTCTACAGTGATACTCCCAGAGAATTAAACCAAAGGTCTCCAGGATTTTAACTCCTGGCGCGAGTATCCAATAAAGGATATCGCATAATATCAGGGGATGTATTCTAGATATGACACATGGCAATCTTTGCCCCGAATAGATTTAATGCTTCGATGTAAAAGGGGAAGAGTGGCAAAAGAAAAGGGTGCCGTTCTAGGTACCCGGTGGACCTCCTTCCCTACTACTACCGTGACTCCATTCCTATTTTTGCCGTTAAGCGGAAATGGCAACAGATAAAGTAATTTTGGGAGAGGTCAGTAAGAGGGCAGGCCTATCAGGACGACATGGCCCTCTCACCCAAAAATAGATTTTTCACTTTGATCAAAATCCGTTTTTGAGGCTCAGGCCATGTCGTCCTGATGGGAGTAGGCCTATACTAGAGAATTGTCTTGAAATTACTATTAGCTGTGGGTTTGTGTATGTGCATTCCACCTTGAGTAGATTTCCTTATCTGGTCTAATAGACCTATATGTGAAATTCCAGAGATCTGTCACTTCCACTAAACCTGGAGCTGGTTTAGTGCCTCCTGCCCCCAGCAGAGAAATTGTCGATATCGACAATAAGGATTCAAGGTTCGTATTTCCATTGGAACAAAAAGAAAAACATTGAAGCCTACCTTTTTCACTTACCTTAAGAATGTAAGTTTTATTCCTCTGGAAATCATTATTGTGATTTTAAGGATATAAGCCCTATACAGGGGTTTAGTAAAACTCTAGTGTACTTTATTAGCTTATAACTGAGGGAGCAGTAATAAGACGCGAATACGATTAAGTATTTTTATTATGCAACTAATTTATCAAATGTAGTTACAACAAAGTATGAATCTGATCCAGCATTACAACACATCAAAACACATTTTCTCGTCTAGAAAAAATAACGGATTTTGAGCGAAGCTAAAAATCTATTTTTGGGCTCAGGCCATGTCGTCCTGATGGAAGGTTCCTATTGGTAGCTTTCTAAGGGATATTTGGCTACAGTGATATTCCCAGAGAATTAACCTTTAGGTCTCCAGAATTCTAACTCCTGGCGCGAATATCCTTAAAATTTCTCTTAAGGATATCGCACAATATCAGGGGACGTATATCTTGATACGACACACAGCAATCTTCACCCCGAATAGCGTTTTCGTTTCGAGGGGAAGAGTGGCGAAAAAAGGAGGGGAGCCGTTCCATTATCAAGGTTACCCTTTCCTCCTGTACTATTATGAGTATCCAAGATGGCGCTTATTCCTTGTAGCATTGAGAATGGTGCTACAAATATGACAAATTCGGAGATAATTTGTATTTTTCCTAACCATACAAACCTTAGCTATTTACATAGGGTTTACTTTTGGCGTAGTTGAAAGGACGAGCCATTAGAATTTAACGAGGGTGTATAACCCCCGCGCTAGTTAGCAGGGGGGTAGGGGAGTGGTAGCTAGCTACCCCTCCCCCCTCACACACCGGTGAACTGCTTCACTTCACTTAGAGGTAGGACTTACCTTGGGGGACAGGGCTGGCGGGCAAATATGTGTAAATAGCTAAGGTTTGTATGGTTAGGAAAAATACAAATTATCTCCGAATTTGTCATTTGTTCCGTAACCGAAATACAAACCACGCTTTTTACATAGGGTGACTTACCCTTAGGAAGGGTGGAAAGCCCCAGCCTTACTGACTTTGGCTTACCCGGGGACTCAGAATCCGAGTGAGCAGCACTCGAGAAAAAGTGTCCCTGCACCTCGCAAGTTCTTGCTACGCAAGAAACGTGCGGCCTACATAAGCTGTGTGTAGAGGGAAGAAGTGTGACTTGTCCTAGGAAGTCGACCTTAAGTCCTTTAGCTGGAATTCTAGGCTAGGACGTTCCCAATACCACCCCATCAGGGTATGGGGGACGCGACAGTATTAACTCAATACTAGGAACACAAGGAATCATGGTTTACCTGCAGAGGTTTGAGGTCAGCTATGCAGAGAACCCAGGATGCTACTTTCCCCAAGAGAGGGGAGGATGAAGAAAGAAGTAAGGGCCAGACATACATCTTTCATTCATGCAGACTAAAACCGGATAACAATGCCCTCAACCTTCTGCTACCTGTCCAATAAGGAGCCTGAGGTTAGACCAGCTGTTGTGTAGCCACCACAGGGCCAATAGACGTACCGAGGCTCCAGTGGGTCACGTCCTGCAGGTAGTGGGCTGTGAAGGTCGTTAGACGCTTCCAGACTCCAGTTTGTAGAACCTGCGTCACAGAGTAGTTTCTCTTGAAGGCCAGGGACGTTGCGATGTCTCTTGACATCGTGTGCCCTAAGGCGACGTGACGGAGGAGGATCTGGATTCAGGGCGTGATGGATGATCCTTTGCGTCCAGGCTGAAAAGGCATTCTTGAAGACCCTCCTCTCCGTCCTCCCCGTGCTCCCAAACAGGGCTTGCACACGAGGACGAACTGCAGCTGTTCTTTAAGATAACCCTTCCGACTCCTTACTGGGCCTAGTAGGAGAAGGTCTGGGTCATCTGTTACAGAACGGAGACTCAAAATCCTGAAGGAGTCGACCGAAGGTCCGGGACTCCCAGATTTTGAGTCTAGTAAACAACTCAGAGACGAACCTGAACATTACCTCCACCTATCCTCTTGAGTGGGCGACGCCGTACGAGAGACCATGACGTTCGCTGACACGCTTGGCCGAGGCCAGAGCGAGCAGGAGCACCGTCTACCAAGACCGGTGAAGATCAGAAGCCTGGTGTAATGGTTCGCAAGGAGATCTCTTAAGAGCCCTAAGAGCCCGAACCATGTTCCAAAAGGTCTCATTTCCGACTGGGGCAGGTAAGTTCGTAGTTACGTATGAGCGAAAAAATATCCAGCGAGGAGGAAATATCTATTCCTTTCAGCCTGAAGGCCAGGCTAAGGGCTGGGCGATAGGTTTCCACCGCCGAGAGCGACAGGAGCATCTCCTCCCGCTGATAGACAATGACTCCGCTATTGCTGGAATAGTGGCATCAAGGGGAGAGGAACCTCTCCCACCACACCAACCACAGAAGATTCTACACTTCGCCTGGTAGACCCCTGCGGAAGACTTTCGCAGGTGTCGAGACATCCACTCCGCAACTTGTTGCGGAACGCCTCTCTCTGTAAGGGGATGCTGGATGGTCTCCAGGCGTGAAGCCGAAGCGATGCTACGGCTTGTGGTAGATGTCGTAGTGTGGTTGTTTGAGTAGCTCGTGTCGTGGGGGAAGCTCTCTCAGGAGTTCCGTCAGGAGATGTAGAAGTTCCGGGAACTACTCTGCATGATGCCGCAGCGGAGCTATCAGAGTCATCGACAGGTTGACCGATAGTCTGGTCTTGTTGAACCCCGTCTCAACAGACAGAACGGTGGGAAGATGTAGACGTCGATGTTGTCCCACCGTGTAGAAAGGCATCTTGCTAGAGTGCCTTGGGATCTGGGACAGGGAGTAGTACAGTGGCAGCTTGAAATTCAAGGTTGTCGCAAACAGGTCCACAAGGTCATGACCTGTTGGCTACCAAGGGGGGCCGAAGACCACTCGGTACTCTCTCTCTGTGAAGTCTTGCTCAGACTGTCGGAGAGCACATTCCTTGTCCAGAATGAAACGAGCCGATAGGGTATGAGTGGACTTCGGTTCATCTCAGTATCTCCGCTGTAAGATGAGAAAGTTGATATGAAGAGGTACCTCCCTGCTTGCTGAAACGAAAGGCACTACCGTGGAGTTGTCGTCCACGGAGTGACTCGCCAGGGTCTGTTGGAAGTGTTGAGGGGCCAGACTACGGCCTTCATTCCTAGCAGATTGATGTGGAGGTACCCTTCTGGTTCTGACCATAATCCTGATTCAGAACGTGGACACCCCCCCCCCCCTGGTTTTGACGAGTCCGAAAACAGCATCAAATAAGGGGGAAGGGCGAGAAGATCCATTCCCCTGCAAAGGTTTCCATAGGTCAGCTATCACTGCAGGTCCATTCTTTCCGCAGGTCCCAAAGGGACCAGAATGTCCGGGGAATCGTTGTCTTGATTCCACCGGGACTTGGGCCGCCGACGCAGGGATTTTATCCTGAGGTGGCCGTTGGAACTAGATTGGCCAAAGAGGAAAGGTGACCTGGGAGGCGTAACCAAGATTGGGCTGGAAGCTCTCCTCGTCTGAGGAAAGGTTCTGCGATACTCCTCAGCCTTGCTATCCTGCCATCTGATGGGAAGGCTTGGAGATTGGAGTCCAATATCATGCCTAGATATCCCAGTTGTTGAGATGGGAGCAAAGAAGACTTCCCGAGAATTACCATGATCCCTAGACCTTGGCAAAGTCCCAGAACCTTGTCTCGGTGTTGAGGAAGAGTCGATTCCGAGACTGCCTGGGATAGCCAGTCCTCCAGAAAGCAAAGGAGACGGAAGCCGCTCCTGTGTGGCCACGAAGATAACAGGGTGAACATTCTGGAGGACACCTGAGGTGCTGCAGGGAGATCGAAAAAAAACCGTACCTTGAACTGGTATCTGTTGTCTAGGCTGAATTCCAAGTACTTCCTGGAAGACGGATGGATTGGGATCTGGAAGTACCCGTTCTTCAGCTCCAGTGTACACATGAAGAGTTGTGGTCACACTACAAGCCTGATTGGCTCTGCGGTTCCACGCTGAACGAAGTTTGTTCGACAAACTTGATCAGGGCAGAGAGGTCGAGACAGGTCTCCAGACTTCGGATGCTTTCTTACAAGAAAGAGTTGACTGAAGAAGCCATGGGGGGAAGCCGTCGATGACCTTTTGGGGAGCCTCCTCTAGAGCATGGTCTCGATTCCTGCCCGAAGGGCTAGCCCCTTTGCCGATCCCATGGCATAAGAGCTCGGCGACACTGGATTTGCTGTCAGCGGAGGTAGAGATGTAAAGAACGGGACGCGATTCCTTGGCTGATCACGGAGATCGTGCAGGAATCAGCCCCGGGCTGCTGCCACCTGAGCGCGCAACCTTGAGCATCCCCCCACCGGGGACCCTGCAGGGGGGTTGCCAATCCTAGCGTTTGCGGCCTCGGCCGCTCTCTCAGGATTATTGCTTCCCCAGAAGGACTTCCCGCCCTTCTTGCCTCTGACAGGAGGGGGCTGCTGTTTAGACACCTTGTCTTAGCTGCCGGGGCTGGTTCCGATGTCCTAGGCTGATGAGGCTGTTGTTGTTGAGGCGCTGGAGGTTGTAGGGTCTGGATGCAAGCGCCTATGGAGGAGCGAACCGTGATTCGCTTTCTCCATCTCTCAGTTGTCCGTTACCTGTCCTTGGGCTCAAAACAAGGTCTTTCCAAGAGTGGAAGAGTGTCTGAGCTTGCCGACATCCATGGTTGGGACTTCCAAGAGGAACCTCTCGGTCACTGCATCTCAATGCTTCAACATTGAGTTTGCCCACAAGTTCGAAACTTGGTAAGCCGGGAAACGAGATGCTCGTGCCCGAGAGGAGGAAAGTTTCCATGACCTTCCTGGAGCTCTCCCTGGACAAAATCTCGGATCACAGCAGGATGCCCAGAGATCCAAGCCAGACAACCAGCCACGAAGTGGCCCGCATGGCACACTTTGCGGCTCTCCTGGTTTTAAGATCTCTGAAGACAAGAATGTCACCAGCCGGGCGGAGAAGTTCTCGAGAGAAAAACTCCCTGGGAAGGCCCTTCCACGGAATGGTGGAGAGGAAGGGCTAAAACCAGGTTCCTCCATGATCTCGAAGTATCTCCTCTGCTGACGCTGATGGCTGACAGACGCAGTGTCAGCGAATTCCGTTAGGGGAAAGGGAATCGAACGATCCTGAGGAGTAGAGATGATGGGGCCCGCTCGAAAGGAAGAAGGATGTTGCCCAGATCCTTCCTGCTCTTGTATGTGCCATGCTCTGCGTTTACGGGGCTTCCCGCCCTAGGAGATCGTGAACTGGAAGTACGCGCCCCAGATGACTCGAATCGTTGGTTCGCGCGCGGGCGAACGTGGGCGTGCAGGTGCGTGGGTGCGAGGGCGCGCAGGCGAAAGTGCGCGAGGGCGCGCAGGTGAGGGCGAGCGCGGTTGAAAGGACGAGCGCTGGAGGTTGGGGGACCGATGGCGTGTAGACGAGCGATGGTGCGTTGGCGAGGGATGGCGCGTTGGCGAGCGATGGCGCGTTCGGCGAGCAATGGCTCGTTGGCGGAAATCGCGCTGGGGCTTGAGCAATGGAAAATCGCTGGTTCCCGCACGGGCAAACACAGGTTTGCGCGTGTGCGGGCACGTGGGCGTAAGGGCGAGCGCAGGCGGCCGGGAGACCGATGGCGCGTAAGCGAGCGATGGCGCGTAAGCTAGCGATGGCTCGTAGGTGGGCGAAGGCGCGTTGGCAAGCGATGGCGCGTTGGCGAGCGATGGCGCGTGGTCGAGCGATGGCGCGTGGTCAAGCGATGGCGTGTTTGGCAAGCGATAGCGTGTTGGCAAGCGGTGGCGCGTTGGCAAGCGGTGGCGCGGTGGCGCGTTGGCGAGCGGTGGCACGTAGCGACCGCTCGCGTATAGGAGAGTTAACGTGTGGGCGCGTAGGAAACCTACGACGATTGAAGCGTTGGCGTTGAAAACGCTTGCGCGCAGGCGACGAATCGCGCGGGTGCGTAGAGGATCGCTGGTGCGTAAGGAGAGCCCAGGGATGCCTGTGACTGCTGCAAACTGGAAAGAGCCCAGTACTTTTTCCTGTTGGCGTCTTGAGATCGTGTTGGATTTCAGTAGTCTCTTGACAGATCCTGCAATCTCTCTCCTCTTCCTTGGGGGAATGGAGAGACGGTGTGACTTCCAGTTCCAATGGATTCCCAGCCATTGAAACTCTTGAGCTGGAGAAAGTCGAGATTTCTTGATGTTGATCTTGAATCCCAGATGTTCCAGGAACTGGATCACTTTCTTGGATGCTTGCAGACAAGCCGTCCTGGATGCTGCGCACACCAGCCAGTTGTCCAAGTACTCTGCTACCTGAACGCCTTCTAGGCGTAGTTGTTGAACGACTGCGTCTGCAAGTTTCATGAAAATCCTTGGGGCTATGTTTAGTCCGAAGGGCATGGCTCTGAAGACGTACTTCTTCTGTAGCGTGAATCCTAGGTAGGAGGAGAGGGGGCGGTTGACTGGAATATGCCAATAAGCATCTGCCAGGTCTATCGAGACTGTGTACGCCCCTTTTGGTAACAGGGTCTCATGTGTTGAAGGGTTAACATCCTGAACTTGTCCTCGATAAACTTGTTGAGTGGCGACAAGTCCAGAATGACTCTGAGTTTGTCTGAGTCTCTCTTGGGAACACAAAACCGCTTTCCCTGGAATTTGATGGACTTTGCCCTCCTTATTACCCATTTGCTCAATAGTTCGAGGGTATATTCTTCCAGTAAGGAGGTGGAGTGATGGAAGAATTGAGGAAATGATGGTGGAGCCTTGCTCCAGCTCCATCCAAGTCCGTTCTTAATTAGGCTGAGGGCCCAAGGATCGAAGGTCCAACGATCCTGAAATTGTTGGAGCCTCCCTCCTACCTGAAGCATCTCCTTGCTTCTGTTTTCCGGAGGATTTACCTCCCTGACCGCGTCCTTCCCTACCTCCCTTACCTCGTGAGGGGTGCTTTGAGGAGCCCCGTCTGGAGCCTCTACCTTTGGGACGAAAGGTAGTAGTCTGCCTCTCAAACGCAGGGTTGAATGCTGGTAACTGGGCAACCAGCTGTTGATGTACCATCTGGTAAGTGGTTTGCGGTAGAGCAACCACTTGGGGCACCGCGGTCAGGGTGACTGTGGGATGTTGTTGTTTGGCAGGCCGAGAGGGTAGTCTAGGTCTCTTAGTCTTCTTCTTAGGCTGGGGACCCTCATCCGGGGAAGACTTCCTTTTGGATGACATGCCCCACTTCTGGAGAAGGTTCCTATTCTCAGTGGCAGCTTTGTCAACTACCTCCTTGACCACTTCATTTGGGAAGTGGTCTTTACCCCAGATATTGGAAGCTATCAGCTTCCTGGGTTCGTGTTTTACAGTTGCTGTAGCAAACACGAATTCTCTGCATGCCCTCCGGGCTTTGAAAAAGCCGTACAGGTCCTTTACCAAGGTAACCATGTGCATCTTGGCCATGACTATGTTCATATCTGGGGTGCTCTTTAAGCCTGAGCACATCTCCATACAATTCTGTAGGGATAGAGATGCCATTAGTCTTTCTTTCGTTTCTTGCTCCCTACGCAAGAGAAAGTCTGACAGCTTTGGGAGGTTCTCGTTGAACTGTCGTCCAGTGATATCTGCCTCCACCGAGAAGGTAGGGTGGACTTCTTTCCAGTCCTTATCCTCCATAGGCAGGGCTAACGACAGAGGTCTACACTCCTCCAGTGTAGGACAAGGTTTGCCGGCCTCTACTGCCTTGACAACAGCTTTAAGAGCCTTCGATGTAAAGGGGAAGGCTATTGAAGCTGGAGCAAGAAAGGTAGGATGTTTCTTGCTGAGGGCAGACACCTTAGAATTTGTGTAGCACACATTCTTTAGGCTGCTTGACAAAAGAGCCTGTGCCTTGTCATGGTCGAATACTATGACCTCCTTGGGTTCCGTCTCTTCCTTCGATGCTGGTTCCAGCTTCAGACGAATGAAGCAGTCTGGGTGAGCATTGAAGCTTGGCCAGAACTGAATGTCATCAATAGGTACGGCTCCCATCTTCTCCGAAATATAGAGTTTGCCGTTGGTGATCGGCATATACTCCGCATATCTCCAGGGATTAGTTTCGGAGCAGGGTGGGAGGTCTTGTACTCTGAGTCTCTTGTGAGACCCACGGGAGGCGGAGAGTCGAGCTTCACGGAGCTCTCTTTCAAGTTTCGCTTCCCTAGTTTCGCCTTGCTTGCGAATGCTCTCCATCAGAGCCGTAAGATTGGCCAGTGCCTGTCTTATGTCGTCTGATGGAGGGGCAGAAGATATTGAGGGTAACAGGTCCAGTGCCGGCACCGACGGAATGGACTCCGACTCAACTTCATCATCTTCCTCGGGAGTCAGTGTAGACTCCTCCTCGTGATCTTCCTTGAGAAGATCCTTCTCAGTGTCAGAGGACACTTCAGACATCCTTTCCTCTTGGTGGATGTCCATACCTTGCAGTGCATCACTGACTTCTGTCTCGACGGCAATCTGGACGCATGGTATTTCAGGTCGTGCCTGGAGTATGACAGCTCCAATACCAGCTTTAGGGAACAGCAAGTTGCGCATCCTTTCGTTAGGAAGATACGATCCCGTAGAGTTCTTTTGGAACCCACGTACACATCTATGCAGCTTTTCTCGTACTGCATCCCTTAATTCCACTGACTTGGGGTCGTCAAAACCTTCAGTAACCAAGGTTGCAGCCTTGGGGGTCCCAGTGCCGTAGGACTTCTTTAGTGATGGTGCAGGGGGCATGAGACCTGCACCCTTTGTGGCCACAAAAGTCCTTACTCCTGATGTTGCAGAAGATGACTTCGCACTTCACTAGGTCCTCCTGTAAAGAGAGGAAAATTAAATGAGTATACGGTTGTTTATCTCACCTGATAAACAAATATGTAAAATATTAATCTTAATATTTAAACCATAATAGCTTAGGATAGTCAAGCTAGAAAGGAACTAAGAAAGACACATACTTGTGCTTCCTGTCCAGCCAATTGCTGTGACCTCCCCCAAAATTAAAGCCATAGGGTCTTCCTATTCAGGAATTCCAAGAGAAGGGTTCTAACCCCTCAGGGTAGATAAGTGTATCTTAACACTGACCACTCTTAAAGTCTTTAATATTGTGGGGTAAATTGTTAACTGATTAGCTATCAGTGTATTGAAAGAAATCTTTTCTTTCGATATAGGATTGGTCTCAACAATAGACTGTGCAAAGATACACAAGGTATGTTGGAAAATAACTACTGTATAATATATACTATAGTTTTCTGTCTGCAGTATAATCTATACTGCAAATATACTGGCTACTGTATAATCATATACTATAGTTCAGCCGGCATATTGCCGGCTAGGCTAGCACCTGGCGACACGATCCAGCCGCCATATCGCCAGCTGGTTAGTACTTGGCGGCACCGGCCCAGCCTGCGTGTCGCCGGCTGGGTTAGTACCTGGCGGCACCGGCCCTTAGGTTAGTACCTGGCGGCACTAGCTGACAGAGAGAGAGAGAGAGAGAAAGCATGGAGTGAAGGCCTACCTTATTAAATGTTTGTTAACAATAAATAAGGGTGTAAGTACTTAATCTTACTGCCTTCCTCCGGAATGAAGGTTCAAATGGAAGGGGAGAATGTATCATTCAAGCTTCCATCCAACCACAGAAACCGTTGCCGGTCACTGCCAACTTCTGGGATGTGGAAGGCAATCCAAGAGAGGGCTGAAGAACACTCGACAGTAAAGGGGTCTCCCACCGGCACAACCTTTCCAGGAGCCTTGCGTCCATAAGGGAAAAACTGAGTGACTGTACAGCTGCTTATGTAGGAGCCCGGCCGGCACCACAATCTACACGGCAAGCGGTGAGATTGTGGGACGACGGCCACAGGGTTGCAACAGCTAGGCCATCGCTAAAGGAGAGAGAGGGGCAGGGAAAGGGTCCTGTATTAAGTGTGGAAGAAGGCGGCAACCACACAAGGGAGAAACTCTGTTTCAGTATCGGCGCCATCCTAGGTGGCAGAAGAATATCTATTCTTCAGCCTAGGGTCTGCCGAAACAGTGTTAGGAGGAGGCGGCAGGATTGCTGCCACTTCCAAACAGGGGAGAAACTTCGTTTCAGTATCGGCGCCATCCTAAGTGGCAGAAGAATATCTATTCTTCAGCCTAGGGTCTGCCGAAACAGGACTAGTCTTCTAGACCGCATGGGGAGAAGGTGGGGGCATCATAAAACCTCTTCAAGTGCTGCCTAGGGAGGCATAGCCTCCTATGCCGGCAGCTGTAAGCCGGCAGGGGAGTGACTACTCACCCTGCTGCTCGGCCGCTGGCAAAACACTGAATACTCTGAGGTTCTGTCGAAAACCAAAGCCGGCTATCCGCCGGCAAGGGTAAGAGACAGAAAACACTAGACACATACTTGTGCTTCCTGTCCAGCCAATTGCTGTGACCTCCCCCAAAATTAAAGCCATAGGGTCTTCCTATTCAGGAATTCCAAGAGAAGGGTTCTAACCCCTAAGGGTAGATAAGTGTATCTTACTACTGACCCTTCTTAAAGTCTTTAATATTGTGGGGTAAATTGTTAACTGATTAGCTATCAGTGTATTGAAAGAAATCTTTTTTTCGATATAGGATTGGTCTCAACAATAGACTGTGCAAGGATACACAGGGTATGTTGGAAAATAACTACTGTATAATATATACTATAGTTTTCTGTCTGCAGTATAATCTATACTTAAATATACTGGCTACTGTATAATCATATACTGTAGTTCAGCTGGCATGTTGCCGGCTAGGCTAGCACCTGGCGACACAATCCACCCGCCATATCGCCAGCTGGTTAGTACCTGGCGGCACCGGCCCAGCCTGCGTGTCGCCGGCTGGGTTAGTACCTGGCGGTACCGGCCCAGCCGCCACGTCTCCGGCTGGGTTAGTACCTGGCGGCACCGGCCCAGCCGCCATGTCACCAGCTGGGTAGGTACCTGGCGGCACCGGCCCTTAGGTTAGTACCTGGCGGCACTAGCTGACAGAGAGAGAGAAAGCATGGAATGAAGGCCTACCTTATTAAATGTTTGTTAACAATAAATAAGGGTGTAAGTACTTAAATCTTACTGCCTTCCTCCAGAACGAGGGTTCAAATGGAAGGGGAGAATGTATCATTCAAGCTTCCATCCAACCACAGAAACTGTTGCCGGTCACTGCTGGCTTCTGGGATGTGGATGGCAATCCAAGAGAGGACTGAAGAACACTCGACAGTAAAGGGGTCTCCCACCGGCACAACCTTTCCCGGAGCCTTGCGTCCATAAGGGAAAGACTGAGTGACTGTACAGCTGCTTATGTAGGAGCCCGGCCGGCACCACAACCTACCCAGCAAGCGGTGAGATTGTGGGATAACGGCCACAGGGTTGCGATGGCTAGGCCATCGCTAAAGGACAGAGAGGGGCAGGGAAAGGGTCCGGTATTAAGTGTGGAAGAAGGTGGCAAGGTTGCCGCCACTACCACACAAGGGAGAAACTCTGTTTCAGTATCGGCGCCATCCTGGGTGGCAGAAGAATATCTATTCTTCAGCCTAGGGTCTGCCGAAACAGTGCTAGGAGGAGGCAGCAGGATTGCTACCACTTCCAAACAGGGGAGAAACTTTATTTCAGTATTGGCGGCATCCTAGGTGGCAGAAGAATATATATTCTTCAGCCTAGGGTCTGCCGAAATAGGACTAGTCTTCTAGACCGCAGGGGAGAGGGTGGCGGCATCATAAAACCACCTCAAGTGCTGCCTAGGGAGGCATAGCCTCCTATGCCGGCAGCTGTAAGCCGGCAGGGGAGTGACTACTCACCCTGCTGCTCGAAAACACTGAATACTCTGAGGTTCTGTCGAAAACCAAAGCCGGCTATCCGCCGGCAAGGGTAAGAGACAAGAAACACTAGCCTAGTCAAGCCGGAGTGTCTACTCTATGGCAAGACCAAGATAGGGTTGTCGCCTATGGTGGCACACAGAAGGAAAGAGGGATTACCCTTAAATCTCCACAGGAGACGAGTATAGAGTTATATAATAATTCTAGGAGATATCTATCTTCCCATGAATTGAAAAAAACGATACACGAGGGTAAACTGGGAACATGTATGAAATTATACTGTGGCACATATGCTAGGTAGCCTGGCGCGAGGCGAGATTTCAGTTACCTAAATCGCCGAAACTCTAAACGTATACGATCGACATAAGGAAGAGGAAATATATGCATAATTATATATATCTTTACTAGTATAATTGTGCCTAAATAGCTTTCATAATTTATTAATGCTATTACAACCAGGAATGTCGTTTTATATCATGTAGGAAAGTAAACTGAAGCGCGTAGGCTAAGTAGCCTAGCGCGGGGCGAGGTTCGGTTACCTAAATCGCCGAAACTCTAATGTATACGATCGACATAATATGTAACTTTCCTAGTATAATTGTTTAAATAGCTTTCATAATTTAATCATGCTATTACAACCGGGAGTGTCGTTCTGCTAACTAAATAACACATGTGTCATGAACGACAGCGCCCATGGTGCCTCCAGTGATCGGCTAAGCTCCGAGCACTAAAAATTACTATAATTTCTCTATGAAGCACGAGCTAAAAATTATACACTGTAAAGAATAAATACTCAACTTTCCAGAGGCAAAAGCAACTGGCAATTGCATTGATAAAACCTCAATCAATCGATCACAAACGTTAGAGCAACAGGGAAAACCACCGTGCGAATTCGCTACAAAAATAGGAATGAGCGCCATCTTGGATACTTGTAATAGTACGGGAGGAAAAGGTAACCCAGATAACGGCTCCCCTTCTGTTTTCGCCACTCTTCCACCTCGAAACAAAAACGCTATTCGGGGTGAAGATTGCTGTGTGTCGTATCAAGATATACGTCCCCTGATATTATGCGATATCCTTAAGAGAAATTTTAAGGATATTCGTGCCAGGAGTTAGAATTCTGGAGACCTAAAGGTTAATTCTCTGGGAATATCACTGTAGCCAAATATCCCTTAGAAAGCTACCAATAGGAACCTTCCATCAGGACGACATGGCCTGAGCCCAAAAATATAAATACTGTACATTATCGGAATCACGCCACTCAATGTAGATGTGAAACCAAATCTATCTGACATGGTCAGATGTTTGGAAATGCATAAACACCGTAACGCAAACATTCACTCGGCACTGGTGTATTGATCAGATATGCACCTACACAGAACAGTATGTCAACCATAGCTGTGATCTGCACTAGTGGGTAGGTATACCCTTGCACCCGATGCACTGTAAAGTCCCAAAACAGTCCACTGTTCATCGCAGCACTAGACGACGGGTTTAATGACACTATCCGCCGCCACCACAAAGTGTTTTATTTCATGCACTTGCTTCGTGAAATGTTTGTAGAAGACCCTGGATGATCTCCACCCAGTGTATGAGCGGAGTTTCTCAAAGGCCATATGTTGAAAGAAATTCAACGAAGAAGCAACTTTCCTCGGATCGTGACCTGCGGGTGTACTGTCAGGATCTGCTCTGCGAATAAAGAAGGTGAGCTTTGCTCTCAGTTGTCTTAAAGATAGGTTTGATCCTGAAGTTTCGGCTCTGAAGAACTGTCCTCCCTTGAAGTTTAAAGTTCTTCGAAGATAGACCTTAAGACACTCTACTGGGCACAGAGAGGCATCTTCCTTTAATGGGCAGATTCTCCAAGGATCCCACCTCTTGGTGAGTAGCTCGTTCTTGGCAAGAAAGGCAGGATCAGGAAAAAGCTTCAGTTCTCCGGAGCCTAGGAACTGAATATGGCCTTGGTTTCTGGATAAGGCCACTACTTCACTAACTCTAGCCCCCTGAGGCTATTGCGAACAGAAAAATGACTTTCTGTGTTAAATCCTTTAGAGTACAGTCCTCATTGTCTAGGTTCGAAGCATAGTGCAAGACTTTGTCCAAAGACCACATGAGGGGCTTTGGTGGGGTTGCAGGCTTGAGTCTAGCACATGCTTTCGGGATCTTATTAAAGATTTCACCTGAGAGGTCCACCTAAAAGCGTACAGAAGTGGTCTAGCCAGGTCCAATTTACAAGAAGTAATTATAGTAGAGGCCAGGCAAAGGCCAGGCCTTGTTCATGGAGGTGTATGAAGAATGAAAGACAGAAATCTATCGATATCTCTGTCAGTTTCCTTGCTTTCACAAAGGAAACCCATTTCTTCCATGACGATTTGTATTGCCTCCTAGTCAAACTTGACTTGTACTCCTCGATGAAGTCAACTTTATCCTTCGAGATTCCAAACTTTCTGTTCAGTGCTAAGGCGAGAAAATCCTGAGATGTAGGTTGCTGGTTCTCGAGGATGAAGCATAGACAGGCGACTTCTGGACCAGCTGAGATAGCACTGGATTCGGCAGAGGAAACTGCTTCAGTTCCAACTCTAGGACTAGAAGGAACCAATTGCTTTTGGGCCACTTGGGGGCTACTACTGCTGCTGTCCCTCTGAAGGATCTTATCTTGTCGAGGACTCTTAGCAGGAGATTGGTTGGTGGAAACAGGTAAATGCGATTCCACCTGTTCCAGTCGAGGGACATGGCATCCATCGCTTCTGCTTGAGGGTCCATGTAAGGGGCTATGTAACGAGATAGTTTCTTGCTGTCGCTCGTTGCGAAAAGGTCGATCTGCAATTCTGGGACTTTTTCCGAGATGAAGGAGAATGAGTCTGCGTCTAGGAACCACTCTGTCTCTACCCCTTGTAAGTGAACTGCTGATAAATGCCATCCCTTCCTCCATGCCAGGTAGAAGATGGCTAACCTCACATGGTTGATGTGAGGTGATCTCGAGCCTTGTCGATTTAGACACTTTACTATCACCTCATTGTCCAGAATCAATCTGATGTGGATTGATCTGCGAGGGGATAGTCTCTTCAACGTCAGGAATACCGCCATAGCTTCCAACTGTTGAAATGAAATGTTTTGAACTGGTGCGACCAATTCCCTTGCACTTTCTTGTTGTGAGAATGACCTCCCCATCCTCCCAAGGAGGCATCCGTGTGTATCACCACTGATGGTTGAGCTGGTTACAGGGGAATTGTTCGTGCTAGGCTCTTGGCTGTTGGCCATGGCTTTAATTGCGTGCGCAACAAGGCCGGGGTCAACCTTAGTTGATCTCTTCGAGCGTTTGATGCGTATTTCCTCCAGACTCCTGACGCATCTTTCAAACGTGCCTTTAGCACAGGGTCTGTCACTGCTGCAAACTGGAGAGAGCCCAAAACTCTTTCCTATTGGCGTCTTGAAATCCTCTTGTGATGGATTAGTCACCTGACAGATCAAGCTATTTCTCTCCTCTTCTTGGATGGAATGGAGAGGTGGTGTGACTTTAAGTTCCATTGGATTCCTAGCCACTGGAACTGTTGAGCTGGAGTGAGACGAGACTTTACTTCTTGCGGTTGATCTTGAAGCCCAGGTGTTCCAAAAACTGGATCACTATGTTGGCTGCTTGCAGACAAGTAGTCTTGGATGCTCCCCATACTAACCAGTCGTCTAGATATGCTACCACTTGAACACCTTCGGTACGCAGCTGTTGGACGATTGTGTCCCAATACTTTAGGACTCTTATGACGACGCCGCAGGGGGCACGAGTCCTACACATCGTGTGGCCATAGAAGTCTTTCCCCTTGTGGTTGCAGAAAATCGCTCCGCACTTCTCCATAGGGACATCCTGTAAAGTAAAAATACTAATGAGTATTTTTGTTTTTTATATCAGTGATATAAAAGCATACAGTTTATAATAACAATAGTAATCACTATTGTTTATGGTAGCTTAGGATAGTAAGCTTGAAAGGAAATAGAAAAGACACATATCTGTATTTCCTCTCCCAGGCCATGGTTGAGACCTCCGTTGGATTAATATTCAGTTTCCCTGATAGGAAGGATACAAGGTAGAGAAACTCTAAAAACTAGAGTTATAGTTAGTAAATAGCTTATACTAACATTATCCACCTGTAGTATTATATCAATACCGTTCGGGTATTTCAAGTCCCTGATGATAAAGGAAAACTATCTGGGTGTTGAGGGAGTACTCAGCCTCAACAGAATATCATGGTCTCAACAATCGTCTGTGATAGGAAACACAGCGTATGTTAGAAAACATATGTACTACTGTATAGTTGTACACAGTAGTTTGCCAGCAGACACTGCCGGTGTTAGGTTAGTACCTGACGGTGCTAACTGAAAGAGAGAGAGAAAGATTAAGGAAGGAGAGTTTCCTACTATTATGAATGAACATAACAGCTGGAAGTGTAGGAGGAACTATAAGACCGCCTACTGTCTCCTTACCAGAATGAAAGTTCCAATGGAATGGGAAAGAATCCATCAGATTCTGGCTCCCATCCATCCACAAAAGGCCTGTCGCCAGCCATGAAGTCGGCAGCAATGAATGTGAATGGCAGCTTAAAAGAGCTGAGGACTTCCCAAAGTATATTTGGTTTTCCACCGGAAGCCGTCAGAAGCCGTCTCAATCTTCCCCCAATTTTCTTAACTTCCTGTGAAGGAAGAGAGTTAGGGGGTAGGTGGCAGAGATGGCTGAACTAACTGCCGCCGGCGAGGTACCAGCCGGTAACGCAGTCATCCTAGCAAGCCGGAATGATTGTCAGAATACCGGTGAAAGAATCTTGTGATGGCATGACGTCACTAAAGGACAGAGGGGGAAGGGGTTGAGGGTCTTACAGTTCATTGATATCAGAGGTGGCAGCAGGTATGCCGCCTTCTTCAAACAATGAGCTGGGGAACCATGGCTTCCTGTGCTGACGACATTTTCGTCGGCAAGACAAGGGCACCCTGAGTATGTCACTATCTGAATCAAAGCCGGGGTCAGTGAAAACATCGTTCTACTCGACGGCGATGAAGAGAGACAGTGGCTGCCGCCCCTGACGGCGGCGTTACTCTGGGAGGGAGGAAGGGTTTAGCCTCTTTCTCTGAGAGAGAATATATACAGTATCGTAACTTGTCTATAGATTCTAGAGAATGTAACATCTCGTTCAAATCGAGAAGAAACAATAAGGGTGAGGCTAAACAGGGGGAATTACTTTAGTAACGTATATATGAGCAAGAGTAGCCTTGCTCTGGTAGGAGCCCGGCCAAGGTAATCGGTACCACCGGGGCTCCCGCCCGCATGCGATAAGTAAAGTCACATAATAGAAGAAAAAATACTTTTTATGTATGCAATATCACATCTTACATCACTTGCCTAACTAGCTAATATAATAGCTTTAAAACCGAGAAGTGTCACCCTACTAGCTAAATAATATGCGAAAATGTAACGGGCGACAGCAGTCGTAAAATGGCTGCCTCCGGTCTCGGCAACGCTCACCCAAACACACTTAAATTATTGGAATTTAACTGTGAAAAGGGAGACTAAAATTACACACAGGAAAGAATTAATACTCAACTTTCCAGATGACGAAGATGCTGGGGATTGCATGCTGAAAATTCCGAAAAACTAGTAAAAACACTGGGCTAAGGGGAGCACAACACTCTTAGCAGGCTACTAGAATAGGAATGGCGTCACGGTAGTAGTAGGGAAGGAGGTCCACCGGGTACCTTTCTTTTGCTACTCTTCCCCCTTACATCGAAGCGTTAAATCTATTCGGGGTGAAGATTGCCATGCGTCGTATCTAGAATACGTCCCCTGATATTATGCGATATCCTTAATTGGATACTCGCTCCAGGAGTTAGAATCCTGGAGACCTTTGGTTTAATTCTCTGGGAGTATCACTGTAGCAAATATCCCTTAGAAGGCTACCTATAGAAACCCTTCCATCAGAACGACATAGCCTGAGCCCAAAAAGACCATTCAGTACACCTTATCTGAGATGCTGTGCAGAGACTGTCAGCGAGCACATTCCTCTAGTCTGATAGTGGTACCTAGCAGACTTAGACCCATCTTAGTATCTATACTGTTAGATGGGAAGAGACTGCAAACAAATTCCTTCTTGCTTGTCGATGTGAGCCCCTATGTGGTGTTGTCGCTCATCACATCACTGAGTGGCCCATAAGGAACTGATGAGGCTGTTGAAGGACAGGAGAGTTGGCCTTCAGCTCTTGAGAGATTTAAGTGAAGGTACTTTCGGACTCTATCCAGAGGCCTGAGGTTGTGTGGCCCAGCACTATGGTCCCTCCTCCCTTCTTTTGATGTGTCTAGGCACAGCATCAAGTCTGAGGGGTGGGGAAGGATGAGAAGGTTATACCACCCCGTAGATTCTCGACTCACAAGTGGGGAAGGATGAGAAGGTTATACCACTCCGTAGATTCTCGACTCACACCCATCCCTTGAGGTTCATCAAACTTCTGGTCTCATGGGGATCAGAATGTCCGGGGAATCGAAGGCCTGATTCATATTGGACTCAAGCCGCCACTGGAGAGGACGAATATTGAGGTGACCGTTGGAGACTAGACAGGCCAGAGCTGATAGGTGTCCGAGGAAAAAAAAGTCACTGGGCTGGGAGTTCTTCTCGTTTTGAATAAGGGTCTTGTGACTTTTCTACGCCTGTCCTTGATGAGAAGGTTTTGTGGAGATTGTTGGCTAGAATCCAGCCAGGGAAGTAGGGAAGACTTCCAAAGCTTAACCATGATCACCCGATTTTGGTAAAAAGACTTCAGATGTTACAGTGCTAACGCAAAGTTGCCACCACGTCTGTTAAGTACAGTCAGTCATCCGGAAACGGAGGAGACACAAGTCAATCCTGTGAGTCCAGGATGGGTGCTGTGGAAAGACCGAATCACAGTGCCCTGAACTGGTGTTTCTTGTTTGTCTAGACTGAATCTCCAATCCTTCAAAGAAGATGGTGGTTTGGGCTTGGAAATATGCGTCCTATGGGTTCAGCGTGCAAATGAAGACCTGTGATCTTAGCCCTTGTCCGAACTTCTCCAACATGGTGTGGACATAGACCCAAAGGGACAGCTCCTTGTGGATCCTTTTGTATGTGAGATTGTTGACGCTGGGGTCTTGACTCGTGGCGGAAAGGATGGGACGCGATACCCAGTGTAAGGATTCTTCCCTGGGAAAGAACTCCTTTAACTGATAGAAGTAAGGCAACGCTTAACCCTACCATGCGTCCTGATGGGATTGATGCTACAGTGAGCCCTCATTTATCGCGGTAGATAGGTTCCAGACCCGACCGCGATAGGTGAAAATCCGCGAAGTAGTGACACCATATTTACCTATTTATTTAACATGTATATTCAGACTTTTAAAACCTTCCCTTGTACGTAGTACTATTAACAAACTACCCTTTAATGTACAGAACACTTAATGCATGTACTACAGTACCCTAAACTAAAACAGGCACAAATATTAAAGGCGATTTTATATCATGCGTTTCCTAAACACGCCAAAAAGCACGATAAAAAATGGCAACCAATGTTTTGTTTACGTTTATCTCTGATCATAATGAAGAAACAAACGCATTTACACATCTGTGTATAGGTTAGTTTTTGCATCGATTATATTGATTATTCAGTACAGTATGTTGATTTTGTTATTACCAATGTTTTACTTAATTTTTCTTAGGACTTCCAAATGAAATGTTTTTCTTTATGACGCCGCCTGAAACGACGGCGTCATAAAGTACGCTCAGTAAACAACCATGCTCAGTAAACAAAGAAGGCATTTAACGCGTATGATGAAAGTGATAAATAATGATATTACAGTAAAAGCTTTTAGAAAATATGTTATTACAAATATTATTTACCGTATCTATATAAAATCATACAGTACTGTACATACTGTACGTAGCAAAGCAGGAAAACAATTTACGAGAGAGAGAGAGAGAGAGAGAGAGAGAGAGAGAGAGAGAGAGAGAGAGAGAGATTGTTTTACGTACATAAATTTAAATTTTAAACACAAAAAATATGATAGGTTACAACATGTATACTCTTCAGACTTTTAAAACCTTCCCTTTAACTTAATGCATACTAAACTAAAACAGGCACAAATATTAAAGTAAAAAATAAAGATTGTTACTGTACTCACCACGAAAGAAGTTGAAGAAAAACTTGAATGATGATGGCGATGAATTTGCTGCACAGTAGAAATGATGATGATGAAGCTGATGATGTCTTCTACTGTGCAGCCAATGATAGTATTTTACGTCTCTTCAGACGGAGGTGTCTTTTCCTGGGACACCTCTTCAACTTCTTCCTGGGAAACTTCTTCAATTTCTTCCGAAGGAGTACTAGCAGGAGGAACTGGCTCTTTTTTGCGAGGCTGGAAGAACATTGTGATCGGAAGTTGCTGCCGCTGCTTCTTTTTTCGCTCGAAGAGCATCCTGTAGGGAGTCATGATGTCATCAATCTTGTTGCAGAATTGCATAGACCGAACCATATCCTCGTCCCACTCTTGCGACATTTCTTTCACCTCCTTCACATGGTTGCAGAACTTGGCAAGCCGTTCTAATGTTAAGCCCGTTTCTTCGACATATTCTTGGGTCTCTTCCTGTGTTTCGCTCTCTTCTTCACTGGCCGATTTCGTCAGGTCTTCTAGGTCTGCGTCAGTTAGCGGCTGGGAATGGCAGTCCATCAACTCGTCGACGTCTTCCGTCGTCATGTCGCCAAACCCGTCACCTCCAATTATCGCAGCCAACTGCACAGATTTGCGTATGCAGAGTGTTGAATTTCAGACGGAGTAAATCCCTCGTCGTCGTAAACAATCTGGGGCCACAACTTCTTCCAGCTCGCATTAACGGTTGCAGGTTTCATTTCTTGCAGTGCCTTCTGAATGTTCTGCAGGCATGTGGCTATGGTGTACTTCCGCCAGTACGCCTTCAAATTAAAATCTTCATCTTCATCTTCTTGGGCAGCATCCACACACGCAACGAGGTCCGCCAAGGTATTCTTCGTGTAGAGGGCCTTGAACGCCATGATAACCCCCTGGTCCATCGGTTGAATTAATGACGTGGTGTTGGGTGGCAGGAACTCAACCTGAATGCCCTCATGCGACAGGTCAGTTGCATGTCCACCAGCGTTATCCATAAGGAGAAGGATCTTGAATGGCAAGCCCTTCTCTAAGAGATATTTACTGACTTGTGGGATAAAACACTGGTAGAAACAGTTGGAGGTCAGCATCTTTGTAATCCATGATTTTGGATTATGCATCCAGTACACGGGAAGGAGATTCTTATTTTTATTTTTCAAAGCGCGAGGATTTTTCGACTTGTAAATAAGCCCCGGCTTTAGCAAAAATCCAGCAGCATTGCCACACATCACGAGGGTAACGCGATCCCTGAATGCTTTAAAGCCAGAGGCTTTGGCTTCCTCTTTGAACAGGACAGTTCGCGACGGCATTCTCTTCCAAAACAAGCCGTTCTCATCCATATTAAACACTTGTTCCGGCTTGTATCCACCTTCGGCGATAATATTCTTGAACGTCTCGTTCGCGTAAGTTTCAGCAGCGGCAGTGTCAGCGGAAGCAGCCTCGCCATGCAGGGAAACGCTTTTCAGGCCAAAGCGTTTCTGAAACTTCGCGAACCATCCTTTGCTGGCGGAAAAACGTTGTTTCTGAGGCTGGGAATCAGTGGATGTCCCTGGTTGAGGTTCATCTACATCATCATCTTCTTCAGCATGGTCGCCATCGTCGTCTTGAGGTTCCTTTGCCGCAAAATTCTCATACAAGCTCAAAGCCTTGGTTCGGATGGTGTTCGTATCCAAGGCTATGTTCTTCTTCCGGCAGTCGGCAATCCACACTGCTAAAACACCTTCCATGCGTACGATCGTTTTATTACGCGTGGTAACAACTCGCTTCGCTGATCTGCTAAAGGTGATGGTAGCCGTCTTTCTAATGTTCGCCTCGTCCTTCTTGATATAGCGAACGGTGGATTCGTTCACTCCAAAATGGCGGGCTGCGGCCGCGTAACTTCTCCCTTCTTTTAACATATCAAGAAATGTCACCTTCTCAGCAATCGTCATCATCTTTCGGTGGCGTTTAGGCTCACTACCAGCCTTAGTAGAAGCAGAACGCTTGGGAGCCATTGTACAGTAGGGTTTAACAGAGAGTTCAACAAAAAGTTTAACTTAAAACAGTCACGCATAGCAAAGATTAAAGTTCACAATAACGTAGCAACATCTACACAGAGATACAGGGGGAGACAAAGTGGCCGCGAAAAGATGCTGGAGGTTGGAGAAGCGGTCAAAACACCAGTCACAGGCTAGATTACAAAACTTGGTTCTGATTCGTCATCTATCAGCGCTTGAACCAATCACAATCCGTCTTATATGCTACGTAGTACAGTAGTTACCAATTCAAAGTACAAGGTACCCTACGTATACAGTACAGCTTTACGTACGCTATTTTACGCTTGTTTAGTTGTAGGATATGTCTCTCTCTCTCTCTCTCTCTCTCTCTCTCTCTCTCTCTCTCTCTCTCTCTCTCTATCACTGTTTTTGTTTCTTGTCCTATTGTGTGTTTTATTGGATATCTCTCTCTCTCTCTCTCTCTCTCTCTCTCTCTCTCTCTCTCTCTCTCTCTCTCTCTCTCTCATCACTGTTTTTGTTTCATTTCTCATTCTGTGTGTGTCAATCTCTCTCTCTCTCTCTCTCTCTCTCTCTCTCTCTCTCTCTCTCTCTCTCTCTCTCTCTCTCTCTCTCTCTCTCTCTCTCTCGTACGCTTATTCGAGATGTGACTTTTGCAACAAAGAATATTATTGAATGCAGTACTACGTACGTATACATACAAAAGATTCATGGAAAAGATGCACATCCATTACATTTGTAGTACAGTAGTAGCCATCAGCAGCCTTACACCATTCTAATATGGTATGACTGCATCTGATTTGCGTTTCACGTTCGATTTAATTTTACTACGTACTGTATACTGTATTATCGTATGATCACATTCTCTTTTCGTGTTTTATTTCTTTCTGTACTGAATTATATGTCATATGTAATGCAATGAACAATCAGTAAGAGCAGATATTACTAATTACAGTATTAATGGAATTACAGGTAACGAAATATCGCATTTGGGGTCTCCATATATCGCGGTATTTTCGAAATTTCCGGAAAATCCGCGATATGTTTATATATATGGGTTATGAAAAAAATCCGCGAAGTGGTGAATCCGCGATGGTCGAACCGCGAAGTAGCGAGGGCTCACTGTATTCCATAGAACAACAGTGGTCTGGCGAATGTTAATCAATGGTTAACGGATGCGTATTGTGGTTGCTGTGCAGTTGGAGAGTGCTCGCGAGTAGTCACCTGTCGACAAGCCGCTGATGGGGGCTGTCGATTGTTTGCCCATTGCTTTAGTGGATTGGTGTGATGGCGAACGGCGAGTAGCGAGAAGTGTCTTGTATGCCATCTGATCTAGGGAACCACGGGCAGAGGTCGACTAGTAAGTCTGAGTGACGAACTGCTGGTGAACGCCGAACTGCTGATGATTGGTGAATTGGCGATCTGTGAGCCGAAGATGGTAACTGACAGGCAGATGAAAGCTGTCTAGTCAGTCAGCCAAGGAAGGTTGGCGATTGGCTTGGAGAGCCCTGAGAGACAGCAGAATGCTTTAATGATTGTCAGTTGGTGATTGGTGAGCGTTCGATCGCGGACTGGTGATCGGTGAGCTAGAGATCAGCAAGCTGACGATTGGCTAGTCAGAGATCAACGAGCTAAGGTCGATGATCAAAGAAAGACGAGCTGCCCATTGGCGATCTAGTGATCAGCAAGCTGATGACTGGTTATTGACTAGCAATCGGCAATCGGCACGCTAGCTATCGGAGATCGTTAGCAATTGGCGAGATTGGAGGTCAATGATCAGAGAGAGATGAGCTAGCAATTGGCGATCTGGGGATTGGCGAACTAGCGATCAGCCGGTTGATGATTTCTCATTAGTGAAAGATGAGCTAAAAATTGGTGATCGGCGGACTAGTGAACGATGGTCGATGAGCTAGTGATCGCGTTCTGGTGATTAGAGATTTGCGAGCAATGATAGGCCGTTTGCAACGTTCAGAATGTGTTTGCTGCCAGTGGTACTGTCGGGAAAAACTCCTGAAGAAAAAGGGACCAAGGGTTCCCTGTGAGGAGTCTCAACCGATGGTAGATGCAGTTGATTCCCCTTGGAATCTTCGGGATCTTAAACCCTGCTGTGAAGTCTCTTCCCTTTTTTCCCGGTGGGCATGCTGTAATGCGTTTGCGGGGAGAGGAATGGGGAAATGGTGACCTGTCAAAAAGTTTTCATTCCTTTTGCCTCTTGAGCGAGTGCGCAGGAGAGTACTGGAGCGTTGGCGCACAGGATGATGCTGGTGCTCAGTTTCTGCTGAAGCGCAGTTTTCAGTGAATGCGCAGAAGAGTGCTGGCGCTCAGGAAAGTGCTGGCTCTTTGGCACGAGCTAGCGCATTGGCGAGCGCTGGTACATTGATTAGCGCTGGATGGAGTGAGCAAGTGCGCAGGAGAGTGTTGGCGCGCAGTAAGGCACTGTGTAGTCTCCCTAGAATGCGCAGGAGCGCGTGTGTGGTTACAATGGCATGCAGGTGGGAGGGCACATGATCGCAGCCAAAATCTCGCACGTAGGAGAGCGCTGGCAGGTGCGCAGGAGATTGCTTGCTCGCGCGGAAGACTGCTGCGGCGGGCGTACGCAGGAGAACGCTGGCGGGTAGGACAGCGATGGCGCGTGCAGGAGAGTGCTAGCGCGTAGGAGAGCGATGGCGCGCGCCGGAGAGTGCTGGTGCACAGGAGAACGTTGGCGTGCAGGATAGCACCGACCTGTAAGAGAGCGCTGGCCCGCAGGATATCGTTGCCAGGCAGGATAGCGCTGGCACGCTGAAGAACACTGGCGCGTAGCCGAGCGCTTGGAGAACACTGGCGCGAAGGAGATCGTTGGCGTGTAGAAGAGCGCTCGCTATCGTAGGTTGGCTGGTGAGCTGGCAAACATTGCTCTCTGTGGCGAAGTTGTGTTGGAAAGCGCTGAGGACGAGCAGGTGAAGGCGTGCGCCGAAGCGTTATAAAGTGCTGACGAGCTGGAGAGCGTGGGCGCTCTGTAACACGTGACAGAGCAGGATGGTGCTGATGAGATGTTGGTGAGCGCTGGTGCACTGCAGGGAACTGGCGAGCTGGAGATCATTGGCGTGCAGCTGCACGCTTAGGTAAGGCCTTAGGAGGCTGTACCGGGGACAGGAACGGTGATGGTCGGTCGGCATGTCAGCTGTTAGGACGATCAGGAACTGGGATGTGCCCTTTGGAAGGGCGAACATCCACCGATGGAGATCGCAAACGATCCAGAGAAGAGTCCAGGACCGAAGTCCAAGGACTAGCTGCAACGTCGTCAGGAGAAGGTCCAGGAACAGACGACGCCCATGAGAGTCGTTGGATCAGCAAGCTGACCTTCAGCAGTAGCAATCCTCCGAAGAGGAGTCTCTATGAGTGGCCCCTCTCGCTAACAAGAGAGGTGATAACTTCGCAGGAGAGACTTGCCTAAGACTATGCTCTGCCCCCGAAGGAAGAGAGACTCAGCAAGGGGGAAGCATAGTCTAGGCGAAGACAGCAACAGCAGTCGGAGTCGATGAAGTGATGAAGAAGATGCTGGGAAGTTCTGGCTCGCAAGGAAGAAACAACCCCACACCTGGGGAGGAAAACTCTTCCTCGGAAGGGAAAGTAGTCCAACCCCTGGGGAGGTGAACCTCCTGGTAGCGCTCTAAGATGATCAACAAGAGCACTGCCTAAGGAAGCATAGCCGGAGCTAGTTCCTCAAAGATGAAGTGCTGATCAAGTGCTGTCACAGGCGTACTTTTAAGAGAAGGTATGACGCCCATGATAACGTCCTCTGAGGGTCAGCAATGACAGCAGATTCCTCAGGCATGAACAGAACAGCTCTGCTTCGTCGGTTCTCTTAGTCGAACGAAGAAGAACTGCATTGCTAACTGAGGAAAAATAAAATAAATTATGTAACAAAAAACTCCCTCGGGAGGAAAACCTAGTCCACGAAGGAAAAGGAGACCACCGAGGGAACAAACATAAAACAAGAACTGCGCCCTCCCTTCCCCGGTCAACATCGACGGGAGAAGGGGAGCGGAGAGTAACTATAATAAAACAAGAATTACAATTATTTAAATCAGCTAAAAATATTCACTAATAGGAAGAACCCCTGATCATCCGAATGGAAGAGTTCCCCATGGAGAAGCTGCAGCAAAGTTAAATTACAAACAATTATAATTTCACTTAAATAATTAAGAAAACAATCGGAAGCGCAACCTAACCCATGAACGCGAAAGGTGCTCCCCCCGTTAGTACACTGTCGGAGGCTCACGAAAGGTGAACGGCCTTGAGAAGAGAAAGACGGAAGTTAATCTCTGAAAGGCCACACTCCCTTCCCTGTGATCCATATGTTCCCGTGGAAGGGGGAAAGGCGAAGACAACAGTTGAACGAGGAGGGTCCAAACGATGATGAGTCAACGGTAGGTTATCCGCCAACGGGAAGACCGATGGACCAGGGAGGAGAGGTCGGAAAGGAAGGTTCCCCGGCCTTGTGCAAGGGTCTTGAGAACCTGTCGTATACGTTATCACATGCACAGCACAAACACTGAAAAGGAAACTTAGATTTCTATATACTGTATAAATATACATAAACATTAAGAATGTTTTCATATACAGTATATATATATACAAGAAAAAACCAAGTTGAAAGACAAAAATTAATGGCAGTCCAAAATAGGCGAGGAGGAAGAGCGGTTACAACCGGTCTCCATCCGAGCCAAAAGTAAAGTGAGCTAAATCACCGGTCTGTGAGTGGGAGCCGTAGCAAGCTAACCTCCCCCACCCCCCTAACTAGCGGTATGGGTAGTTAACTCTCACTAAATTTTAATGGCTCGTCATTTCATCTTTGCAGAAAGTAATACAACTAAATAAATAGCGTAGGTTTGTATTCCAGTTACAGAACAACTATACATAACAGGATAAACAGGAGCTGATGGAATAGCTACAGGATCCAGCTTAGGGAGCACAGCAGCCGTCGCCAGAGGATCCGCTACAAGAACTAGTTTAAGTTCTTATTGTACTTTGTCAACACTAGGTGATAAAATATTAATAAAATTATGATGGCTGTCATCATCCGTAACTTCAGCCTCTGTGGGTTTCTGACACAAAGGACCTGGATGGGGGATAACGTTTGCTGCAGAACTGATCTTTCATTTCTTATCATTGCTGACAAAAGACAAAGAAGGAGAGCGATCTCTCTTAGATCGTTTCTTGCAGCGAGAACAATACCTCTCCCACTAGGAGGATGACCATTCCCTACAGTAGGCCTATAGTACTCACATGGCGATTCCACAGAACATCGTTTATCTCAGCAAGAAGGACAAACCGAGTGTGGATCTACTTCTACCCAACTCATAAATGTACCACAGGGGTACCCATCATGGCTAGGACAAGAACGCATCGAATTCGACATACAGTAATAGTTGTAAAGCACACACTCATAACCTCACAAATAATGATAGAACACAAGTGACAGTGAATATCAAAGACACAAAGAGGCACAAGCACTGATCACTATAAGCATAAGGTGGGGGCAATGCAGGTGTCTGAGTATTGTGGGGAAGCGCTGTAAACAAGCGGTATGAGTCATGTGCAGCAGTTGCCTAGCAACAAAGCATGATGCAATCAAACCAATTTTCTTTTGATTGTCTGATCGTAGAGATAACGAGATTAAGAGTACTGTAACCCATATAAATGATTCGGAAGTTTGTATCCACGTAGGAATAACTTAGTTTTACAGCCAGATAATACAGTTAACAGGAGAGCGAGATAGCACGTCTTGACTCTATCGAGCCAAAAACACCACCAGGGTGAGTGTGAGTGGGGTGGCCAGTCTACCATCCACTACCGCCCCCTAACTAGCAGAGGACTATTGACACCTCGTGTAAAAACAACTAAAATTTACCTGGAAACAACTGCTTATCTATATCCTTCAATCACAATGATCTGACAGCACATTTATTCATTCTTAAAATACAGTAAATGCTAAAGATTAAATAAATCAAATTATCAAGCAGCAGAGAACAACATCTGTACTGAGCTGTGCCCAAAATCAGAGTAATTGCTAAGTTGCATGTTGGGTGGGTGGGGCCTACCCTCCACCAAGCAACAACTACTGTACTGTACTACGAAACTAGTATAAGTCTTGACGTTAATTTCCAGCTTAGCTGGCGAGGGTTTGATTTTACGGGGGAACAAATGACAATAATTTGTATCAAAACTGGAATTCCCTTTAAGAAATGATGAGCACTGGCTATTTTGCTATTTTACACCATTTCATTATTGATTGATTGATTTTAAGTTTTCTGGCATCCTGACATCGCAGGTCATTGATGCCAAACCCTTTCATTATTCAAGTCTATTGTCTACTTATAGGAAACTGATGGTGGATTACTGCTCATGCTTTGTTTACAATTGCTTCAGGCAGCTTTTCTGTTTTTTAACTAATTAGTAGCTTCTAAGTATTTATTCATAAATTCTCATGATTTTATACAGCTATTTTATTCCTCTCTCCTCTTCAGAGGACTTCTATCAGAAGGGATTTTAATCCATTTCAAAATTTTGTGAAATTATATCAACAGTATTTCAGTAACTGATTATACATACTTAACACACTCTCTGTTCATCTAAAAATGAAAAATATCTCCGAAATAATGACCCGTATGGATGTCGTGTGCAGCACACCTATGTACCATTTGCTAAAACAGAGGACCAAGGACATAATGTTTATTTGCGAGCTAAAACAAGCTACGGTAGGGCTAAGAACATTTGAAGGCTAAGGTATAAATTACAGGTAATTATGATACTTTAATAATTTCATGCCAATTAGCTTAGAAATAAGGAAAAATAGTTTTTCCAACTGGTTGTCCTGCATTTTTGGGGCATTTCTGACCATTACTATTGCTGCAAATAACTAGTTTCTGATTTTTCCCCACACAAAAACCCCAGTTTCCCTGGATCTCGATCATCTACAATTGGCAGGATGGGTTGGACACCCTAAAGACGAAGATTGCAATGCCCCATAGGCAAAATTATATTTACGGACGGGGAAACATTTTAAACAGAAACTATATGTCATTCTGTAGTAAATAATGTGATTTAACCGAATTTTACCTTCATTTTAGCCGCAAACAAACAAAACAACCAGTTCGACTACTTCGTTCCTCACTACACATTCACTAAAACTGGTAATTGAAATGAAGTCTTTATTTGCGGTAAAAATAAAATGTTATTTTCATTAGTAAAATAAATTTTTGAATATACTTACCCGATGATCATGTAGCTGTCAACTCCGTTGCCCGACAGAAATCTACGGTCGGGATACGCAGCGATCGCTATCCAGGTGGGGGTGTACACAACAGCGCCATCTGTGAGTAGGTACTCAAGTACTTCTTGTCAACAAGAACTCAATTTTCTCCTCGGTCCACTGGTTCTCTATGGGGAGGAAGGGCGGGTTCTTTAATTCATGATCATCGGGTAAGTATATTCAAAAATTTATTTTACTAATGAAAATAACATTTTTCAATATTAATCTTACCCGATGATCATGTAGCTGATTCACACCCAGGGTGGTGGGTGGAGACCAGCATACATGTTAACAAAGAAGCTAAGTATCCCGTATTTCATTTTATCAGTTATTCAAAATAACAAACATAAAATTAATAAGTACCTGGTAAGGAAGTCGACTTGAACTATTACTCTGCCTTTTTTAAGTACGTCTTCCTTACTGAGCCTAGCGGTCCTCTTAGGATGCTGAACGACTCTTAGGTGCTGAAGTATAAAGGGCTGCAACCCATACTAAAGGACCTCATCACAACCTCTAACCTAGGCGCTTCTCAAGAAAGAATTTGACCACCCGCCAAATCAACCAGGATGCGGAAGGCTTCTTAGCCGACCGTACAACCAAAAGAACAACAATAAAAAGTATTCAAGAGAAAGGTTAAAAAGGTTATGGGATTATGGGAATGTAGTGGCTGAGCCCTCACCTACTACTGCACTCGCTGCTACGAATGGTCCCAGGGTGTAGCAGTTCTCGTAAAGAGACTGGACATCTTTGAGATAGAATGATGCGAACACTGACTTGCTTCTCCAATAGGTTGCATCCATAACACTCTGCAGAGAACGGTTCTGTTTGAAGGCCACTGAAGTAGCAACAGCTATCACTTCATGTGTCCTTACCTTCAGCAAAGCAAGGTCTTCTTCCTTCAGATGAGAATGTGCTTCTCTAATCAGAAGCCTGATGTAGTAAGAAACTGCGTTCTTAGACATCGGTAGAGAAGGCTTCTTGATAGTACACCATAAAGCTTCTGATTGTCCTCGTAATGGCTTTGACCTTCTTAAATAGTACCTAAGAGCTCTAACTGGGCAAAGTACTCTCTCTAGTTCGTTCCCCACCAAGTTGGACAGGCTTGGGATCTCGAACGACTTAGGCCAAGGACGGGAAGGAAGCTCGTTTTTAGCCAAAAAACCGAGCTGCAAGGAACATGTAGCCGTTTCAGATGTGAAACCTATGTTCCTGCTGAAGGCGTGGATCTCACTTACTCTTTTAGCTGTTGCTAAGCACACGAGGAAAAGAGTTTTTAATGTGAGGTCCTTAAAAGAGGCTGATTGGAGCGGTTCAAATCTTGATGACATTAGGAACCTTAAAACCACGTCTAGATTCCAGCCTGGAGTGGACAACCGACGTTCCTTTGAGGTCTCAAAAGACCTAAGGAGGTCCTGTAGATCTTTGTTGGTGGAAAGATCCAAGCCTCTGTGGCGGAATACCGCTGCCAACATACTTCTGTAACCCTTGATCGTAGGAGCTGATAGGGATCTTACGTTCCTTAGATGTAACAGGAAGTCAGCAATCTGGGTTACAGTGGTACTGGTTGAGGAAACTGCATTGGCCTTGCACCAGCTTCGGAAGACTTCCCATTTAGACTGATAGACTCTGAGAGTGGATGTCCTCCTTGCTCTGGCAATCGCTCTGGCTGCCTCCTTCGAAAAGCCTCTAGCTCTTGAGAGTCTTTCGATAGTCTGAAGGCAGTCAGACGAAGAGCGTGGAGGTTTGGGTGTACCTTCTTTACGTGAGGTTGACGCAGAAGGTCCACTCTTAGAGGAAGAGTCCTGGGAACGTCGACTAGCCATTGCAGTACCTCGGTGAACCATTCTCTCGCGGGCCAGAGGGGAGCAACCAACGTCAGCCGTGTCCCTTTGTGAGAGGCGAACTTCTGAAGTACCCTGTTGACAATCTTGAACGGCGGGAACGCATACAGGTCGAGATGGGACCAATCCAGCAGAAAGGCATCCACGTGAACTGCTGCTGGGTCTGGAATCGGAGAACAATACATCGGGAGCCTCTTGGTCATCGAGGTAGCGAATAGATCTATGGTTGGCTGACCCCACAGGGCCCATAGTCTGCTGCAAACATTCTTGTGAAGGGTCCACTCTGTGGGGATGACCTGACCCTTCCGGCTGAGGCGATCTGCCATGACATTCATATCGCCCTGAATGAACCTCGTTACCAGCGAAAGCTTTCGATCTTTTGACCAAATGAGGAGGTCCCTTGCGATCTCGAACAACTTCCTCGAATGAGTCCCTCCCTGCTTTGAGATGTAAGCCAAGGCTGTGGTGTTGTCGGAGTTCACCTCCACCACCTTGTTTAGCTGGAGGGACTTGAAGTTTATCAAGGCCAGATGAACCGCCAACAACTCCTTGCAATTGATGTGAAGTGTCCTTTGCTCCTGATTCCATGTGCCCGAGCATTCCTGTCCGTCCAGTGTCGCACCCCAGCCCGTGTCCGATGCGTCCGAGAAGAGACGGTGGTCGGGGGTCTGAACAGCCAATGGTAGACCTTCCTTGAGAAGAATGCTGTTCTTCCACCACGTTAGAGTAGACCTCATCTCTTCGGAAACAGGAACTGAGACCGTCTCTAGCGTCATGTCCTTTATCCAGTGAGCAGCTAGATGATACTGAAGGGGGCGGAGGTGGAGTCTCCCTAACTCGATGAACAGGGCCAGCGATGAAAGTGTCCCTGTTAGACTCATCCACTGCCTGACTGAACATCGGTTCCTTCTCAGCATGCTCTGGATGCATTCTAGGGCTTGATTGATCCTTGGGGCCGACGGAAAAGCCCGAAAAGCTCGACTCTGAATCTCCATACCCAGATAGACAATGGTCTGGGATGGGACGAGCTGGGACTTCTCTAAATTGACCAGGAGGCCCAGTTCCTTGGTCAGATCCATAGTCCATCTGAGATTCTCCAGACAGCAACGACTTGTTGGAGCTCTTAAAAGCCAGTCGTCTAAATAGAGGGAGGCTCTGATGTCTGCCAAGTGAAGGAATTTCGCAATATTCCTCATCAGTCTGGTAAACACAAAAGGTGCCGTGCTTAGGCCAAAGCACAGGGCTTGGAACTGGTACACAACCTTTCCATAGACGAACCTTAGGAAAGGTTGGGAGTCTGGATGGATGGGGACGTGAAAGTACGCGTCTTTCAGGTCTAACGAGACCATCCAGTCCTCCTGCCTGACCGCTGCTGGGACCGACTTCGTCGTCTCCATCGTGAACGTCTGCTTGGTGACAAAAGCATTGAGAGCACTGACGTCCAGCACCGGTCTCCAACCTCCTGTCTTCTTGGCTACCAGGAAGAGACGGTTGTAAAAGCCCGGGGATTGATGATCCCGGACTATGACCACCGCTTCCTTTTGTAGCAAGAGCGACACCTCTTGTTGCAACGCTAGCCTCTTGTCCTTCTCCTTGTAGTTGGGAGAGAGGTTGATGGGAGACGTAGCTAGAGGGGGACTGCGGCAGAACGGAATTCTGTATCCCTCCCTTAGCCACTTCACAGACTGAGCGTCTGCACCTCTGCTCTCCCAAGCTTGCCAGAAGGTCTTGAGTCTGGCTCCTACTGCTGTCTGGAGAGGAAGGCAGTCAGAACTTGCCTTTTGCGGACTTGGAACCCTTCTTGGACTTGCCACGGTGACTGTCTGCACGGGTACCTCCTCTGCTGGAGGCTCTGCCACGAAAGGGCGGGATGAACCTAGATGCAGGTGTGTCAACTGCTGCAGGGCGGAAGGGTCTAGGCACGGAAGGTAAGGTTTTAGCCTTACGTGCAGAAGATGCCATAAGATCATGAGTATCCTTCTGGATAAGAGAGGCAGCCATCCCCTTAATCAGCTCCTCCGGAAACAGACACTTGGAGAGAGGAGCAAACAACAACTCTGACTTCTGGCAAGGAGTGATACCAGCCGATAAGAAGGAGCAAAGATGTTCTCTCTTCTCAAGGACTCCTGACACATACGAAGCCGCAAGTTCACCAGACCCATCCCGAATTGCTTTGTCCATGCTAGACATGATCAGCATGGCCGAGTCCTTGTCTGAAGGGGAAGTCTTCCTGCTTAAGGCTCCCAAACACCAATCAAGGAAGTTAAAGATCTCGAAGGCACGAAAGACTCCCTTCAACAGATGATCCAAATCAGAAAAGGACCAGCAGATCTTCGAACGTCTCATAGCCAACCTGCGGGGAGAGTCAACCAGACTTGAGAAGTCACCCTGGGCAGAGGCAGGAACTCCCAAGCCGGGTTCCTCTCCCGTGGCATACCAGACGCTCGACTTAGAAGCAAGCTTGGTAGGCGGAAAGACGAAAGAAGTCTTTCCCAGTTGCTTCTTGGAATGCAACCACTCTCCCATAACCCTCAAAGCTCTCTTAGATGATCTGGCGAGAACAAGCTTGGTGAAGGCAGGCGCAGCAGACTGCATGCCCAGAGCAAACTCGGAGGGAGGAGAACGAGGGGTTGCAGACACAAATTGCTCAGGATACAAGTCCCTGAACAAGGCAAGGACTTTACGAAAGTCTAAGGAGGGAGGCGTAGACTTGGGCCCTTCAAAATCAGAGTGAGGTTCATCCAGATGTGCAGCTTCGTCATCCGATACACCATCATCCGACAGCTGAGTTGTAAGTGGCAAAGGTAGAGCAGAAAGCTGAACGGCTGAATCCGGCAGTACGGGTGCATGCGTACCTGCGGATCCAACATCATGCCGCTGCTGGTCGGTCTGCGAGCTGGCAACAACAGAAGCAGAGGGCTGGTGAGTGGGAGGGGCTGCGGTGAGTTGAGGAGCATGCGGTATGGTATGCGGAGCATGCTGTAAGGTATGCGGCGCATGCTGCATGGTATGCGGAGCATGCTGTAAGGTATGCAGAGCATGCTGCATGGGCTGCGGAGAATGCCGCATAGTGCTGGAACCCGGCAGCTCTACAGAACCTTCCCACTGCAGATGCGGTAGCTCACGCATGTTAGCAGATGGTGCAGCAAGAACATGCGTCTGGCAGGGTGGACTGCGCATCGGTGGTGGAGCTCTCACAGGTGGAGTGTGGGAGCAGGCAGCCGCAGTATCTGCTGAGCGCACAACCTCGGCGGGTTGTAGGTTAACAGGAGCAGTGTTAACCTTCTCAGCATGATACTCCTGCATGAATGCCGCAAGCTGAGACTGCATAGTCTGCAGCATGGACCACTTAGGGTCTACTGTGGTTGGAGCAACAACAGACGGAGCAGAAGCCTGTTGAGGGACCACTCTACCTCTCTTGGGAGGTGTGCAGTCATCAGATGACTGCAGCGAGTCCGAACTGACCCAGTGGCTACACCTGGGCCGTTGGACTCGCTCGGAAGGGACCTTACGTTTGAGCGGTCGTGAGACCTTGGTCCACCGTTTCCTCCTGGAAACTTCTTCCACAGACGAGGAATGTAAGGGCTCATTCGTCTGTATGTGGATGGGACGATCCTTAACAGATACGTCCGCAACCACTGAGGATACATCCGTGCGCCGATCAAGGCCTGCCGAACCCTTTGGTCCTTCGACATTGCTTCTCCCCTGGGCTTGGGAGCTTGCAAGAGGTCCCGGACTGGGAGGACGACTGGCACGCACAGATGTACCCTCATGCGCAACACTGACACTGACACTTTGCACATCACTAGCACTAACACTTCCCACTGCACTCTTCGCTTTCAGCTCTCTGACATCTGCCAAGAGCTGATTACGGTCATTAACCAATGACTCCACTTTGTCACCGAGAGCCTGAATGGCACGCAACATATCCGCCATTGCAGGCTGAGCACTCGTAGCAGGTTCGGGAGTCACCACCACAGGGGAAGGAAAAGGTTGAGGGGCATGGGGAGAGGAAAAATCCACAGAGCGAGAAGAACTCCTCCTATCTCTCTCCTTCTCTAACCTACGAGCATATCTAAGGAATTCGTTAAAATCGAATTCCGAAAGCCCAGCACATTCCCCACATCGATCTTCCAATTGACAGGATTTACCCCTACAATTGGAACATACGGTGTGAGGATCTATAGAGGCCTTCGGAAGACGCCTAGTACAAGTCCTAACGCTACACTGCCTGTACTTAGGTACTTGAGACTGGTCAGACATCTTGAATTTAGAAGTAGTCAAGGGGGGATTCCAAAATCTAGCAAAGTTCGTTAACAAATAATTCAAATTAATTCCAAAAGCTTGCTAAGCTAATGATAAAGCTTCCTGAATAGCGAAGGCTAAACTCTAGAGCAAATACATCACCAAATCGTGAACAATAACTCCAGAATCAACAGCGTATCCAAGTAGGTCTTGCCGGCGGCACGACAGAGGAAAAATTGAGTTCTTGTTGACAAGAAGTACTTGAGTACCTACTCACAGATGGCGCTGTTGTGTACACCCCCACCTGGATAGCGATCGCTGGCGTATCCCGACCGTAGATTTCTGTCGGGCAACGGAGTTGACAGCTACATGATCATCGGGTAAGATTAATATTGAAAATGTCATTTTTTAAGGAAATGGGCGTTTTTCTACAGGAAAAGTCATTTTTTTAGTAAGAAAGTTTCCCTGTCCATAACTATAATAAAACCAGAATATGGTAAGTTACTTTAATTTCTAGCCAAATGCATGAACCATATATTCAAATGGTTATCTTGTGTTGCATTTGATTCTCAACATGACAAATTTGGAAGTAATTCGTATTTTTCATAATAATACAAACCTGGAGCGCTTTCCTGAGGACTATTATTTCAGCGAAGCTGAAATCAGCCAATAAGCTTTTTGTCAGGGTATAATTACCCGCCACTAGTTAGCGGAGGGGGGACCGGGGTAGGTTAACCCTCCCGCTCACACCAGCACTAGTGACTAACCGTCACTTTTGTAATTGCAGCAGGACTTTCAGGGGGTTGGTGCTGGCAGGTCAGTATGTGTAAAGAGCTCCAGGTTTGTATTGCTAGAAAAAATACAAATTACTTCAAAATTTGTCATTTGCTCCTGTGCAAAATACAAACCATCTGCTCTTAACTGAGGAGATTCACCTTTAGGTGGGTGGAAGTCCAAACCAACTGGATGGCAACTGTCCCGGGAAAGCCTCTGTATAGTGATATCTTGAGGGATCCTGCACCACGTTATCCTAGCAGGATAACGGCCTGGGGAATCATTGCTGGAGAATAAGGAATTAATCAGTTGGAACATACATCGTAGCTATTCGGGCCATGCCCTCTACTTATGTATATTTCTTCCCTCCTCCCCTTGACAGGAGGACCGGGCCATGACACATATATACATGTGTATGTGGTTGTACAAAGAGCGTGAAACTCACCCACAAAAGAATGAGGTCAGCTATGCAGGGTTCCCCAAATGCTGCACCCCAAGAGAGGGGAAGATGAAGTAGGTAGTGGCCAGTCACTGCCACATTCATCCTAGACTTACTTTGTGGGTAACCTCTGCCCTTGAACCTCTGATACTTGTCCCACAAGGAAGCCTGAGGTGTTTAGATCACGTTATGAGCAACCACCACAGGACCTATTGATCATGTGTCTAGCCTCATGCGGGTTATGTCTTGCAGGTACAGTAGTGGGAGGTGAACATTGTTTACAGTTACCACCTGCCTGCTTGCAGTACTTGCTGAACAGAAAAATTCTTTTGGAATGACAGGGAAGTACTTACTCCCCTGATATCATGGGCACTGGGACGTCTACCTATCGTCGGGTGTCTGAGACCCGTGCCTTTTCTATTACTCGCCTGATTCACGAGGAGATCGAGTTTTTCGTGATTCTCCTCTTGGTCTTCCCCGTACTGATAACCAGCTTGATGATCTAGGATCAAGTTCTTCTCATCCTTATGAGATATAACCTCATCGTCCTTACAGGGCATAGTAACAGTCGATCAGTATCGTCCGTTACCGATCGGAGACTCCCAATCCGAAAGGCACCAAATTTAGGATTCGCTAAGGACAGACTTTGAGTCTGCAACATACTCAGGGACAAAACTGATTGTGACTTGCCATCCATCCCCCAGAATGGGTGATGTCATATGGAAAACCATGTAGCTCGCTTTCTGTTTCTGCAGAAGTAAGGGCCAAAGGAAAACTGTCAAGGTCAAGATCTTATCCAAGGCTTGATGTAGAGGCTCATAAGGGGCTCCTTTCCGTGAACGTAAGACACTGACAACATTCCAAGGAGGTGGTCTAACTTTTGACTGAGGGCAGGATTCTCGAAGTTCTGTATGAAGGGTGACAATTTCGTCGAGGAGGAAATGTTAACTTGATTCTGTACCACGTTATCCTCGCAGGATAACGGCCTGGGGAATCATTGCTGGAGAATAAGGAATTAATCTGTTGGAACATACAGTGTACATCATAGCTATTCGGGCCATGCCCTCTACTAATGTATATTTTTCCCCCCTCCACCTGACAGGAGGACCGGGCCATGACACATCGAACGCTAGCCCCTTCTAATGAAAAGCCAGGTCGAAACCAACCATGCCATGAGAGGCTATCTACTGTTCCTTGAGACTCTGGTCAGTGAACAGATGAATCAATAGAATACTAATATCCAGTAACCACGTAACATGTAACTATAAACCTCATCGGTAAAATAATGTTAACCCCGGTTCTGAACGTCTGAGTGATCTCTGTTGCCACCGGAGATCCGGTGACAAAGGTCCATCATAGTGAAAACGTGAACATCAGAGGTAAGATAATATTAACCTCAATGCTGAACGTCTGTGTGATATCCGGTTAAGCCGGAGATTCGATGAAAAAGGACCGTAATAATGAAATTGTGATTATTCATGAAAAAGGGTTCGTACCCTGGTTCTGATCGTCTGATTGATCTCTGTTTGTACCGGAGATCTGGTGACAAAGGTCCATCATCGTGAAATCGTGAACCTCAGCGGTAAGATAATATTAACCTCAATGCTGCACGTCTGTGTTAACTCCAGTGAAGCCGGAGATTCGATGAATAAAGGGACCGTAATAATGTAATTGTGATCAATCATGACAAAGGTTCGTGTGCAAAAGGCCGCAGCCGGAGTCTGAGTGCCGGATTTCACCGTTGCACTCCAAATATCTGACTAGTTCTCACCCAATGAGTATCCATTATAGCGGAGTATAACTCAAGGCGGAGCTAAGGGTGTCGGCATAAAGCGATCCCAATTAATGACTAATACACCAACGGAACCTATTAATAGTGCTAGCTATATTAACAGTAACCACATCAATAAAACGTGAATATCATTAAACGTAATATCATCAACCCGGAGAATAAGAGGAGGCAGGAATAACTCGTGATCGTATAAAACGGAGAACGGGAAATCCACCACCCCTACTCGAGATTAATAAAGAAAACGAGAGAAGGGGTAACTCGTAACTGTAGTAACAGAAAACGAGCACTCTATGCACACGCTCTCAAGGTTACATAATAAAGAACCAAAATCACACAATAATATGATAAGAATAATGATAAAATTGTAATAACCAAGAACGAAGAATAACGACAACGTAACAAATAAACATAAAGATATAGTCTAAAACGAGCACCTTCCTGAGGCGTGTACATAACTATAACAAAGACTCGATCGATATTCTTCGTAGGTCCAAATTGGACTTGCTAGCAAATAAATACCATAGTAAAAACCAATAATAAATAATGATAATAATATTGGTCATAAAACGTAAGTGATATAACCTAGATGACAGAGTACCAGATGGGCAATATTAACTTGAAAAACTACCGAAGCAAACAAAACCAAAATGGCTGCCGATACCGAGGCAGACCAACCGCTTCCCAAACTAAAATCCACAATACTGGAAAAAGAACAAATGCCCGGTACTGAAATAAACTGTCAAAACAAACTATGGTACTTAACATTGGTAAAGGTGAAGTAGCAACGTCAGTCATGTTGAATTAACGACAATCACTTGCGAAAAACACCGAACAAATCAATTACGACTTAGCGGGCAAGTCCAAAACAGAAGGATGACCTGGAGGGTGTTCGTGTAGGTGGCGGTGGCGTGGTACAAGTGTGGTTTCTAGGATCTTTGTTACGGCCCTTCCCTTTGATGAAGGAGTTATCTAATTGGAAGACAGCCTGTGAATAGTGGTTTTCACACGCCCCTGATGTATACACGACACTCACGAGGTGCTCGCGTGAGGGTAGTAACCTCTGCATTCCATGCTTTTATTTTTCTCTGGTATATTTGGAAGATTTATATCAGAAAAGGTAGAAAGAAGGACTTTTCACCGGCCGTCACAGGTCGACCAGAAATATATGTGCATGTGGTTGTACAAAGAGCGTGAAACTCATCCACAGAAGAATGAGGTCAGCTGTGCAGGGTTCCCCAAATGCTGCACCCCAAGAGAGGGGAAGATGAAGTAAGAAGTGGCCAGTCACTGCCACATTCATCCTAGACTTACTTTGCGGATAACCTCTGCCCTCGAACCTCTGATACTTGTCCCACAAGGGAGCCTGAGGTGTTTAGATCACGTTATGAGCAACCACCACAGGACCTATTGATCATGTGTCTAGCCTCATGCGGGTTATATCTTGCAGGTACAGTAGTGGGAGGTGAACATTGTTCAAAGTTTCCACCTGCCTGCTTGCAGTACCTGCTAAATAGAAAAATTCTTTTGGAATGCCAGGGAATTATTTACTCCCCTGACATCATGGGCACTGGGATGTCTACCTATCGTCGAGGTGTCTGAGGCCCGTGACTTTTCTATTACTCGCCTGATCCAAGAGGAGGTCGAGATCTTCGTGATTCTCCTCTTGGTTTTCCCCGTGCTGACGAACAGCTTGATAATCTAGGGTCAAGTTCTTCTCATCCTTATGAGATATAACCTCATCGTCCTTACAGGGCATAGTAACAGTCGATCAGTATCGTCTGTTACCGATCGGAGACTCCCAATCCGAAAGGCACCAAATTTAGGATTCGCTAAGGACAGACTTTGAGTCTGCAACAAACTCAGGGACAAAACTGAGTGTGACTTGCCATCCATCCCCATGAATGGGTGATGCCATATGGAAGACCATGTAGCTTGCTGAGTCTTCCTGCAGAAGTCAGGGAAAAAGGAAAACTGTCTTCAAGGTCAAGTCCTTATCCAAGGCTTCATGTCGAGGCCCATAAGGGGCTCTTTTCCATGAACGTAAGACACTGACATTCCAAGGAGGTGGTCTAACTTTTGACTGAGGGCAGGATGCTTGAAGTTTCATATGAGGAGTGACAATTCCGTCGGGGAGGAAATGTTAACTCGATTCAGTCTGAAGACAATGTTGAAGGCTGAACGAAAGCCTTTCCCTACCGACCCTATTGCCCGCTCTCCCCCACCCCCACAAAGTTTAGCAAGTTCCATCGAGTGGAACAAGCGACCTAAACCTTCCAGCGCAAAGTCAATTCTCCTTGGTTCTCTGTGAGGGGTCTAGAGATTGCGCATCTCAAGTTGATGTCAAAACGTGCAACAGTTTGCACATACTTGCTATGGTGGTGTGGGAATTTACTCCAACTGCCACTAACGCAATGGGAGTTAGCAGAGTATGTTAAAATCGGTAAACCAGGGTAGCCAGTACTCTTCAGAGGAAGATGTTATTACAGCGAATCTCCTTAGTGATCGCTTACGGGCATGAGACCGGTCGGTAACGACCGATCGCACACAACTACTTCCAAAAGGTAAGATTGAGATGTATCTCCAATCTATTGTTCGACAGGTAATGTATGCATAAATCCATCTACAGACCCGTAACACAGACCAAGGAGGCAGACGAACATATAGGCGTAGCCCGAATTATTAGCAGTATCCAAAACTCGGTCGGAGAACTTTGATAAACGCTCGTAACTGAGATCTCCTTCCTATGAACGATAAAAACATTTGTATTTCTTCGTCTACGATCGGCAAAACAGGAATAAGTTTCGAATTTCCCTTTCAGGAAACCGATTCACTTATGTGAAGCTTCTGGTCTAAATATGACAAATTCGTAGATAATTTGTATTTTTCCTAACTCTACAAACCTTACCTATTTAATAGGGGGTATTACTTTCGGCGTAACTGAAATGACGAACCATTAATTTTTAACGAGGGTTTACTACCCACACCGCTAGTTAGCAGGGGTAGGGGAGGGGAGCTTGCTACCCTTCCTCTCACACACCTGTGCTTGAGGTCACTTTGCTTGGAGGTAGGACTTCAAGGGGGATAGGGCTGGCGGGCAAGTTTGGTTAAATAGCTAAGGTTTGTATAGTTAGGAAAAATACAAATTATCTACGAATTTGTCATTTGTTCCGTAACTGGAATACAAACCACGCTATTTAATAGGGGTGACTCACCCATTAGGAAGGGTGGACGTCCCAGCCAGTCTGGCTTTTGGCTTTGCCCGGGGACTCCTTATTTGAGTGTGTAAGAACCCAAGAAATAAGGAGCCCCTGCACCTCGCTAGAACCTTGCTACGCAAGGTTTGCGGCCTACGCAAGCTGTGTGTGAAGGAATGAAGAAGTGTGACTCGTCCTAGAAAGTTGTTCTAAAGTTCTTTAGATGGAAACTTTTAGACTAGGACTTTCCCAATACCACCTCATCAGGGTACGGGGACGTAACAGTATTAATCTTAATACTAGGAACACAAGGGAGCATGGTTTACCTGCTGTGGTTTGAGGTCAGCTATGCAGAAACCCCAGGATGCTGCTTTCCCCAAGAGAGGCGATGATGAAGAAAAGAATAAGGGCCAGTCAAACCTTTTCATTCATGCAGACTAAAACCGGGTAACACTGCCCTCAACCTTCTGCTACTTGTCCAATTAGGAGCTTGAGGTTTTAAACCAGCTGTTGTGCAGCCACCACAGAACCGATAGAGAACGTATCGAGTCTCCTGTGGGTCACGTCTTGCAGGTAGTGGGATGTGAACGTTGTTTGACGTTTACACTCCCCAGCTTTTAGAACCTGCGTCACTGAAAAATTTCTTTTGAAGGCCAGGGACGTAGCTATTCCCCTGACATCATGTGCTCTGGGGCGACGTGACGGAGGTGGGTCTGGATTCAGAGCCAGGTCAATGACCCTGCGAATCCCTGCAGAGATGGTGTTCTTGGTAACCCTCCTCTTAGTCCTTCCTGTGCTGACGAATAGTGCTGGCACACGAGGACGGGCTGCAGCTGTTCTTTTTAGGTACAGCCTCAAGCTCCTTACTGGGCATAGTAAGAGATGGTCTGGGTCATCTGGTACAGTACGGAGACTAGAATTACGGAAGGAGTCGAATCAAGGATCCGCTACTCCTGGATTCTGAGTCTTAGCAATAAACTCAGGGACGAACCTGAACGTTACCTCCCCCCATCCCCTTGAATCAGCGATGTCATACGAGAGACCATGAAGTTCGCAGACTCGCTTGGCCAAGGCCAAAGCTAGCAGGAATACCGTCTTCCAGGTTAGGTGGCGATCTGATGCCTGGCGTAATGGTTCATAGGGAGGTCTCTTAAGAGACCTGAGAACTCGAACCACGTTCCATGGGGGAGGTTTCACTTCCGACTGAGGGCAGGTAAGTTCATAAATCCGTATGAGTAGAGAAAATTCTAGCGATGAGGAAATGTCCATTTCCTTTCAGCCTGAAGGCGAGACTTAAGGCTGAGCGATAACTTTTCACTGCCGAGACTGAAAGGAGCATTTCTTCCCGCAAATACACGAGGAACTCCTATTGTTGGAATAGTGGCATCGAGTGGAGAGAGATACCCCTTCCACGACACCAACCACAGAAGACTTTCCACTTTGCCTGGTAGACTGCTGCAGATGACTTTCGCAGGTGTCCAGACATCCTGATCGCAACTTGTTGCGAAAATCCTCTCTCAGAGGAGAGGCTGGATAGTTTCCAGGTGTGAAGTCGTAGTGAACCTACGGCTTTGTGAAAGATGTTGGCATGTGGTTGTTTGAGTAGATTGTGTCGTGGAGGGAGTTCTCTTGGTAACTCCGTTAAGAGTTGCAGAAGGTCAGGGAACCATTCCGCATGATGCCATAGCGGAGCTATGATGGTCATTGAAACATTGACCAATGTTCTGGTCTTGTTGAGTACCCTCCTCCCCAAACAGAACGGGGGAAAGGCGTAAACGTCGATGTTGTCCCACCATTGTTGGAAAGCATCTCGCCAGGGAGCTTTGGGGTCTGGGACTGGGGAACAGTACAGCGGGAGCCTGAAGTTCAGGGCCATTGCAAAGAGGTCCATAGTCGGAGAACCCCACAAAGTCAGGACTTTGTTGGCTACTAGATGATCCAAAGATCACTCGGTACTCACTATCTGAGACGCTCTGCTCAGATTGTCGGCGAGCACATTCCTTTTGCCCTGAATGAAGCGTGCCGATAGTGATATCGAGTGGATTCCGGCCCATCTCAGTATCTCTACTGCTAGATGGGATAGTTGCTGCGAAAAAGTACCTCCATGTTTGTTGATGTAAGCCACTACTGTGGTGTTGTCGCTCATCACCACCACAGGGTGACTTGCCAGGTACTGTTGGAACTGTTGAAGGGCCAGAAAGACAGCCTTCATCTCTAGGATACTTATGTGGAGGTACTTTTCTGACTCAGACCACAGCCTGAGGTCGTGTGGTGCAGCACGTGGGCCCCCCACCCTTTTTTTGAAGCGTCCGAAAACAGCTTCTACTCCGGGGGGAGGACGAGAGGATCCACTCCTTTTCGTAGATTCTCGTCTGCCACCCACCACTGGAGATCCGTCAGTTCCGCAGGTCCCATGGGGATCTGGATGTCCGGGGAGTCATACGCTTGATTCCACTGGGACTTGAGTCACCACTGGAGGGATCTCATCCAGAGGCGACCATTGCGAACTAGACGGGCCAGCGATGAAAGGTGACCGAGGAGACGTAACCACGATTGAGCTGGAAGTTCTCCTCGTCTGAGAAAGGGTCTTCCGACCTTCCTCAGCCTTGCTATCCTGTCGTCTGATGGAAAGGCTTTGTGGAGATTGGTGTCTATAATCATGCCTAGGTATACCAGTCTTTGAGTGGGAAGCAGTGAAGACTTCTCGAGATTTACCATGATCCCCAGATCTTGGCAAAGTCTCAGAAGTTTGTCTCGATGTTAAAGAAGGGTTGACACCGAGTCTGCTAGGATTAACCAGTCATCCAGATAACGGAGGAGACGGATGCCAATCCTGTGTGCCCAAGATGATATTAGGGTGAACACTCTGGTGAAGACTTGTGGTGCTGTGGAGAGACCGAAGCACAGCACCTTGAACTGGTACTTTTTGTTGTCTAGGCTGAATCTTAAGTACTTCCTTGAAGACGGATGGATTGGGATCTGGAAGTACGCATCCTTTAGATCCAGTGTACACATGAAGTCTTGCGGTCTCACTGCTAATCTGGCCGTGTCTGCCGTCTCCATGCTGAACGGAGTTTGTTTGACAAACTTGTTCAGAGCTGAGAGGTCGATGACTGGTCTCAAGCCTCCAGATGCCTTCTTTACAAGAAAGAGACGACTGAAGAAGCCTGAAGATCCGTCGAGGACCTCTTGGAGAGCGCCCTTCTTCAACAGGGTCTGGAATTCTGCCCGAAGGGCTTGCCCCCTTGCCGATCCCATGGCAAGGGAGTTCAATGACACTGGATTCGTCGTCAGGGGAGGTAGAGATGTTATGAACGGGACGCGATATCCTAGACTGATCACGGAGATTGTCCAGGAATCGGCCCCGAGATGCTTCCACCTGTTTGAGCATCTCTGCAGGCATCCCCCCACTGGTGGACATGCAGGGGGACTGCCTATCCTAGCATTTGCGGCCTCGGCTGCTCCCTCTAGGATTCTTGCCTCCCCTGGAGGACTTTTTGCCTTTCCTTTCTTTGACAGGAAAGAGCTTAGACAACAAGGTCTTCGCTGGTGTTGTCGTCTTAGTGGTCTTGACTGGACGGGACTGCTGTGGTGCTGGAGGCTTATAGGGCTTGGATGTTAAAGCCCTCTGAAGGAGGGAGTCTTGATGAGACTTCCTCCACCTCTCAGCGGCATGTTCCACATCCTTAGGCTCGAACAAGACGGATCCCTCTAGGGAGGAAGGTCTGAGCCTATTGATCTCGGTGCTAGGGATCTTCTGATGGAATCTCTCAGCTACTGCATCCCGACGTTTCAGGATGGTATTTGCTCACAAGTTCGAGACTTGGTGGGCCAGAAAGTCGATGGTGCGAGTACCTGAGAGAAGGAAGGTTTCCATGGCTATCCTGGTACGTTCTTTGGAGAAATCCTCAGAATGCATCAGGATACCTAAGGTCCCCAACCAGATATCGAGCCACGAAGTGGCTTGCATAGCACACTTAGCAACTTTCTCCTGGGTGAGGATCTCGGCTGCTGAGAACGAGACCTGCTGGTTGGAGAGTCTCTCAAGAGGGACTCCCCTGGTTAGCTCTTCCAGCGAGTGGTGAAGAGAAAGAGCTAAACAAGGCACCTCAAGGATCTCGAAGTACCTCCTCTGCTGTACGTGAGAGGTGGGAGGAGCTTGTTGGTGGCACTGGAACGGTTGGAGGAGGACATCTCGGAGAGCTGTAGTGAGATCTTGTCCCTGGTACTCTTAACCTTGAGATCAGGGCAGTTCTGCACTGGTCTTGGAGGATTTCTGAGTACCAAAGGCACGGTCCAAGACTGTGTCCTAGCCCTCTCGAGGAGGGATCTCTGGGTCGGAGAACCCGTTGAGAGCTCTAATTAGAGTCAGAACTTGCCAAAACGTATGTTCTGACTCTTGCTGGTCTCCTCCTGTTGTAGGACTTGCAGCGAAGTCTCCATCTGTCCCCAAAAGGCTCTTCTTGGGGAGAGCCGCAGACGTTCCCTGAGTGGCTAGTTGGCTCCATCCTAGTCCTAGTAGAGGACTTCGACAATGTTTTGGAGTCCTTAGATTCCTTCCTGGGAAGGATGTAGGACTCCGACATTGACGAGGGTGGCATGTTCCTTTCAATACCCCACTGAGTAGACCCCTCGGCGCGAGGAGAGGTTTCCCTCATTGGTGCGATGGGGTAAAGTCTCTCTTCGCGTGATTCCCCTGGGGACGGGAAATTTTCGTCCGAAAGGGAAGGACAGGCAGTCTGAGGAATGGAAGGAATCTGCCTCGAAGGTCTGTGTGGAGTCAGTTTCTCCCTTGGGGAAGTGACCGCGTCTGGAACACCTCTTTTTCTCTTCAAAGGGGTAGAAGAAGAAGCCATAGATCAGTGTCCCAATTCAGAGAAGACAGGCTCAAAAGCCTGCGTTACGGCTCTGATCAGTGCACCGAACCAGGGCTGTTGGCTGACAGACGCGCTGTCAGACATACCCTTTCAAGGGACAGGAATTGAAGGATCCCTGGGAGGAGTCCCCATCATTAGTGCGTTCGCCTGTGGTGGCTTTGGGATCCTGGACCCCTCTAGATGTTTCCCTTCTCCCACAATGCGCGGTGGTATGTGCATGCGGGGAGGGGAATGAGGCGATGGCGACCTTGCCGTGCGTAGTTCAGAAGTCTCGCGCGTGGGAGGATATTGACGCTCGTGCGAGGGAGAATAATGGCGCTCGCGCGAGTGAGAATATCGGGGCTCGTGTGCGAGTGCACGGGAGACTGTGGGCGCACGCGCGCGTGGGAGACTGTTGGTGTGCGAGCGGGAGAGTGTTGGCGCGTTACGGCTCTGATCAGTGCACCGAACCAGGGCTGTTGGCTGACAGACGCGCTGTCAGACATACCCCTTGAAGGGACAGGAATTGAAGGACCCCTGGGAGGAGTCCCCATCATTGGTGCGTTCGCCTGTGGTGGCTTTAGGATCCTGGACCCCTTTAGATGTTTCCCTTCTCCCACAATGCGCGGTGGTATGCGCTTGCGGGGAGGGGAATGAGGCGATGGCGACCGTGCCGTGCGTAGTTCAGCAGTCTCGCGCGTGGGAGGATATTGACGCTCGCGCGTGGGAGGATATTGACGCTCGCGCGAGGGAGAATAATGCCGCTCGCGTGAGGGAGAATATCGGGGCTCGCGCGCGGGCGCACAAGAGACTCTGGGCGCGCGAGCAGGAGACTGTAGGCGCACTGGCGCGCGCGGGAGACTGTTGGCGCTTGCGCGCTCGCAGGATCAATACGTTGTGTGCCCGGGCGCGCAGGAGAGAGTTCATGCGTACCTGTACCAGCTGTAGAAGGGCGCGCAGGAGAAAGATCCCTAACGCGCGGGTGCGCAGTTGAATCATGTGGGGCGCGTGGGCGCGCGATAGAACGTTGGCGCGCATCCTTTGGAGGGTATAGGCGAGCGCGCGCGCATATCCTCGCGGATGCGTGCGGCTAGAAGGCTGGCGCAATGATACTGGTCGGCACGTGGGGGAAGCCAGCTTTGTTGACTTACCAGCAGCACCATGTTCAATAGATCGTTGGCGAGCAGGAGAGTTAGATGATTGGCGCATTTGCGCGAGGGCAGGAGACTGATGGCGGGTGGGAGAGCGCTGCCGCGCAGGAGGTTGATGGCACACAGGAGAGCGCTGGTGCGCAGTTGGGCCCATGGGCGCGCATGCGCATGAGGGCGTGCATAGCGCATGATGGAGTTATGCTCCTGTTGGGACGTATGCGCGTGTTGGCGCGTACGCCCTTGATGCCCTGTGTTAGGGTTTAGTGATGGGGCCTGACGAGCTACTAAAGAGCGTTCGTCAGGTTTCGTTGGCGCGTATCTGGTTGGCGCGCCTTAGCGTGCTTAGGTGAAGCCTTGTTAGGCCCATGTAGAAAAGGTGACGGCAGGTCGGCAGGTCTGTCGGATGGGAGGTCGACGTGTCCTTTAAAAGGACGACCTTCCACCGAAGGAGATCGCGAATGATCTGCAGAAAGGTCCAGGACCAGTGCAGGAGCAGTGATAGGTGATTGGTCTCGAGGCTCCTCTGCGGTAGACTGCATCGAAGGTGTTGAACCAAAGAGGCGCCTCCTCAACGCAGGTGAAGGAAGGCCTCTATGGCAAAGAGGAGGCGAGCCTTCCGACGAATGCGCCCTCTGGGGGCCGTTGGATCAGCAAGCTGACCTTCTGCAGTCCTCCGAAGAGGAGTCTCTATAAGTGAACTCACCCGAGGGGAAGAAACACTAGCAGGAGAGACTGACGATGGACTTAGTTTCTCCCTCGTAGGTTGAACAGGAACGGAAGAAACTAAGCCGTCAGCTACCATAGGGTTTGAAGAGGCAGAGGTGATGGGTGACACCGCATTGGATACCTGTGACACCACAACGTCAACAAGAGACAGAGGATCAACCTCTGATGGTGACGGCGAATGCTTGACAGCGGCACCCAATTGAATGTAGTTAAGCAAAACCTCCTTGGAGGGCAAACCTGTAAGCCCCAAGGAGGACCAAAGCTGAAATAAGGTTAGTGACATATCCTCCCCCAGGGGGAGAGGTGTAGCTGCTTCGCTAGGGGAAGTAACGTCATCTCTCGAGCCCTGAGGTTGGTAAACAGTACATCGGTCTACGCTACCACTCGACGGTCTCTCGAAAGAGACCGACCGAGTGGGAGCTTCGGAGGAGGTTTGGGCAACGGAAGAAAAGGCCTTGGGTTTTTCTCCTTTCAAAGAAACCTTCGAAGAAGAAATATCCCGTTTGGACTTCTTCTTCCGTCGTCGCGAAAACCTCTACCACTCCCTACACTCACTACACCTGTTGTTGCTATCACACCGTTGGCCCCTACAAGGACAAAGGGCGTGAGGATCAGTCTCGACCGCCGACATGAATGTTCCACAGGGGCGGTCGGGAAACCCAGGGCAGGTGCGCATGATCACAGAGGCCAACTTCACATACAGAACTAGAAAAAGAAAAAGAAAAGACAGAAGCAATTAAATGGCTGCCAAATGACGGCGAGGATGAGAGCGGACACGTTCGACTACCATCCGAGCCGAGAGCAAAGTGAGCTCAATCACAGGTGTGTGAGAGGGGGAGAGGGTAGCAAGCTACCCTCCCCTACCCCCACTAACTAGCGGTGTGGGTAGTAAACCCTCATTAAAAATTAATGGCTCGTCATTTCAGCTACGCCGAAAGTAATACCCCCTATTAATTAGCATGTTTTGTATTCCAGTTACGGAACAATTTTTTTTTTCTTATGAAACTTGAGACCTCCGATCGGAAGTTAGGAAGGAACTGCTTGGGATGAAGGGAGACCGCATATCCAGTATGTCTGGTAATGGGAAGGCAAAAGAGTAATGCATAACCTGGTTTCCCGTAAGGAATATAACTATCAACACAAACTATTTGTAAGATGGCCTATAGTCCTCATCGGCAGCAAAATTGCTTGCCTGCACATGCGCATGTCCGTCTATGGCCGTGCATGAGTAACCTCTTTACCTCCGGGTAAACATTTGACAACGAGTTTGAGCTCACTTGGAAGAATAATGTACTGTATGCGCGACGAATCGCAACATTATTGACCAAGGAATTTGATCGTCGACAGGCTACAAAAACAACATATACAACTAGTGTAGCGATTATAACTGTTGTTTTCCTGCCTGCCTTGTGGACGGGGCTTGCTAACATTCATAAACGTAATGAGGAGCTGACCAAGTTTGTCTGGTCGCTTTGTGGGCGGGGCTTCTTAACATTCGTAAACGTAATGAAATGCTGATAACATTCGTCTGGCCACCTTGTGAACAGAGCTTGCTATTGTTTGTAAAGGTGAGCAGAAACTAATAATATTCTCTTTGGACTAAAGGCTTGAGATAATAACCTTGTAAGGGTATATATCACAAGCCCGTTGTGCTAGTGCTCCGAAGAGCTCTCCATTTCGTCTGGCAACAAAGCCCAGGAAAATAACCCAGAAGGATGGTGTCTAACGAGTACTTGTTGTGTCCAGGGACACACCAACACATGCAGCTGACTCAAGCCACAAGTAGTAAGTAAACTGTATATATGGCAATAACCCTGAGGTTTTGTCTTGGCGAGAGCGCATACGCCACAGGAGTTCGTTGCAGCCTTTCATAGAGTTTTAACGAACGTCTGTAGTTATGTAAAACTTCTCAGGGTCGAGAGATACCCATGCCAAAGTGAAGTCTTGCATGATGGGTTTGTTGTCCCAGAACGCAATGAACAACACAAGACAGGTTCGTATAGGGTTGCCAGTGAATGCTGGCGAGCGTTTGCAAAAGTTAGCAGGTGCTCGCGAACGCTAGCAAGAATCAGTGAACGACATCTGATACTAACAAATGCTGGCGAGCGTCCACAAAGAGCTGGCAATCGCTCACGAAAGCCAGCGAGAATCCGTGAATGAGAATTATAAAGCGCCAGCAATCTTCTTTTCAGCTAGACCCAGTAGCATACGCTACTCTGGCTATGGCGAGGAGGGTTCACAAACTCGCTATGGGCACCTAAGGCAAGGATCTCACAAAACCTCGCCTCGGGCAAACCTGTCATGGATACTATGGTGAGGCGAGGATTCCAACCTCCCAAAAAAGGGGTGTTGGAAATTCTGTTGAATTAATGTTATTGTTCCTTTTGTTGTTGCTAGTTGGTTAGTAAATCATATATTCCCATGTTTATTAATTTTCTTTCTGGGTAAACCTGTGTTACCCAGTGATAACTTATGCATTATTATTACAGTGCTATAATTAATGGTAGTTTACGCTTGAAGGGAAACCCAGCATAGTGTATATTTTCGTTTTGACGGTAAATCCTTTGAGGCGTGAACAACTTAACAACCCTTTCGGAACAATCTGCTGGTGGTCTTGTTTTTTACAGTAATACGAATTCTAGAGGAAACATCGCCAGCAGAGAGAAGAGAGTTGAAAGAAGGTTTTCGTATTGGACGGACGGCTGGATATTACCGGAGTAATTATATCCAAAGTTTGTCGAAGTCATATAATGGAGAAGTAACATATACTCGCTTTTTTGGGCTCAAGCCATGTCGTCCTGATGGAAGTTCCTAAAGGGTAGCTTCATTGGGTATATATAACTACGGCGATATTCCCAGAGAATTTACCTTAAGGTACCCAGAATTCTAACTCCTGGAGCGAATATCCCTAATAAAAGAACCAGGGATATCGCGAAACATCAGAGGACGTATTCTTGACACGCCACATGGCAATCTGCACCACGAACAGAGTTAACACTTCGAAGGGGTCAATTGGCAAGAAAACGAAAACGAGAAAGAAAGGAGAGCCGCTCGCAAGGTATCTCTCCTCTCCCATTTCGTAAGCGTGCATTGCGCCGCTCACTGCGCCATCTGTATTCCTTTTTGCGTAGCTCAACAACTCGGTGTTTTTTCCCTGTGTTTCTCGCAATTCTTGGATTATTTCAACTTATAATGCTTTCTCCAACTTCTTCTGCTTCTGATAAGTTGAGTATTATTTTTTTTATGTATAAATGTAAGCTCTTGGTAATTTTAAAAGTGATTTGATAGTGATATCGTTGTTACAAGAGCTGTTGCCTACCGGAGGCGTCCTGGACGCTGTCGCTCGCTAGGTATGAGTTATTTAGTTAGCCAGAGCGACGTTCCCGGCTGTTTTGCTTTAATAATTTTAGCTGTTTAGCGTTACATAGGATCTCTTTTTATGATGCTTTTAGTATTTTTGTTTTGGCGAAGGATTTAACGATTCTGGCCTACGCTAGACCTTGTAGCCTAGTCGTTTGGCCCTAGTACTTTCCTGCATGATATTCAGATTTCCGAGTGTTTTAAAATTTTATTGAAGCTTTAGGCAGTTTTATACATTTAAGATTATGTTGATTTTCTTCCAAGATAGTATACGAGTGAGTTTCGGTGATTTAGGTAATCGATTCTCTTTGCGCCTAGGCTAGTTGTCTATGGGGCCTTAGTATACTTTCTCATTCTCCCCGGTTGCTCTCTTCTCTTCGGAGAAGGTGTGCAATCCCTTTCCCTCTGTTTAAGCCTTGACCTTAACCCTGATGGTTTATCTGATTTGACTTTAGATACAACTATATTAGGGTGTTTCTGTTCCTTCCTGTTTCCAGTAAGTCTGGCTTCAGGGAGGGGGCAGGACATCAGAGTTCTTAGTCTGAGTCTGTTTATGTCTAGCTTGTGGTTGAGATTCCCTCGCTAGACTGACAACAGACATAGGAGGCTTAGCCTCCTTAGTTCACTTTCGAAGGTTTCTGTACGAGACGATTCCTTCTTCTTGTGATCTAGCAGACTAGTCCAGTGTTGTTGTTCTCGGTGTGGAGGATGAGATCCTCTTGTCTGTGAATAACAACGCCTTCCTTGCTTTGGTTCCGAGGGAGTTGGCAAGTATTGCTGGCCTCCCTCCTCGGATCTCCCCTAGGCTAAGATGAGTTTTCTTGGCTGCGGGTGATTCATTGTTAGAGCAAGGTCGGCAGGACCCTCTTCCCCTTTCCCCCTCTTTCCTTTGTGATGGCCTAGCCATTGCATTCCTGTCCGTCATTCTACATCTGTACCTAGCATAGGTTAGGATGTGGGGTTGACTCAGTCCCTTGCCGGCCGGCAAGGGTCTTCTGCTTTGAGTGCTGCCCGGACCTCCCTTGGTCTCTCATCCATGTTTGTCTGTAGAGCCAGATGGCATTGGTCAGGAAGCCTGAAGTTATATTCTCCCCTTCCTTATGTGCACTCTTTCGGGTTGCCGGGTTATGAGGTAGTACAGTCTCTTATCCCGGCATCCATTCTGTTTTTCTTCTAGTGTTGTACCCTAGAACGGCTGCCGGCCTGAGTGGCCGGCAGCCGGGCAGTCGGAGTTCTCTGGTTCTTTTGCTGCCGGCATTGGTTGTATACCTTTGCCGGCCGGCTATATATCACACTATTGTCTGCTGGCCGCTACGATTAGTGGCCGGCAGCTGGGTGCTATCTTGTGTAGTTGCCGGCCGGCACATGCATTTGAACCAGCATTCTTCCACCTTATAGTTCATAAGTAGTATACTTTGGAACTAGTTAAGGTGTGTGACGTGCCGGCCGGCACATTACCTTCTATACTGTAGCAAGTATTTTTCAGTATAGTATATACTGTAGGGAGAAAACTATAGTATAGTATTTGTTACAACACTAAGTTTTTCTAACACTTTTGTGTTGTCTCGCACAACCCTTTGGTGTAACCTTACAGATAAAGAAAGTGAGTTCTTTCTTGTCTACTATCCAGCATTTTAAAATCATTTTTTGGGTGTGAGCTACACCTGTTTCCTCTGGAAATTATTCATTGGTTGCTCTAGAATAGATTAACCATACGATTTTATTATCTGGAAGGTTGCAGCAATTGACTGTGCGGGAAATACAAGTGTGTGTCTTTCCTTTCTAGTTTAGTTGTGCTAAGCTATGTATACCCAGTGATACGTAGTTCACTTGATACTCATGGAATTTTCTTCTCTTTACAGGAGGACCATCCGAAGTGTGGAAGCGTTTTCTGCAACGTCCGCAGCAAGAACTTCTGCGGACATGATTTGTGTAGGAGGCACGCAGCATGCGCAGTCTCCAAAGGTGATCTCCGGCATTGGGACCCGCAGGTATGTACCGTGTGCACAAACTTGATTACTGAGGCTTTTGATTCCCGTAAGACGGCGGAGTCAAGGGACGCAGCAAGGGAGAAGCTTCGTACCTGGGTAAGGGGCTTTCAGAAGAACACTTCTGGGCCCTATCTTCCAAGTGGGAAGATGAGGGCTTACCTTTTCCGCAGGGCGTCAGCTGATGCAGTGATTCCCCGGCCTCAAGTGGAGATACCAGTGGTTCAGATCCCTGTGGATTCTGAAGTCGCGGACACCCTGCAGGACATCCAATTGGACGATAGGATGTCGGAGGTGTCCGAGCGTCTGGAAGATGACCTTCTGGCAGAAGACCAGGATGAAGAGCAGGCTCCAGACAATGAAGAGGAAGAGGTCGACGAGGTGTCGGCTACTCCGGTTCAGGCCCCTGAACCTATTCCCTCAACATCGTCCTCTCTCCCAGATGAGCTGGGAAAGACCCTTTCCTCCATCGTTGGAATGATCCAACAGATGCAGAGGGAGAATAATGAGAAGGCGGCTGCAATGGAGCTGGAGATGCGGAGACTTGCAGCATCACGTGGGCCCCTTAAGAAGCTCAGCGTGAAAGACCTTCCCTTGTGCTCAGATGTTAACCCTTGGAAGTATGCTGAGCACATGCCTATGACGACGGGGAAAATCGTCATTTCGGAGAAGTTGGGCTCAGTCCCCCTTGAGGAGGTGGAATTCTGGCCCAGCAAGGAGTCGTATCCGGACTGTTATGTCTGTCTAAGGAAGGAACCAGCCTCAAAGGAAGAAACAGAGCCGAAGGAGGTCATAGTTTTGGACCACACTATGGCTCAAGCTTTATTGTCAAGCTCGATGAAAGAGAGGGGCTTCTCAAACTCGAAGGTACCTGATTTGAGTAAGAAGCACCCTTCCTTTGTGTCCTCTCCTTCTAGAGCCTTCCCCTTTATGCAGAAAGGGTTTACGGCTGTGCTGAAAGCAGTCGAGGCAGGTAAGCCATGCCCCTCCTTGGAGGAGTGTAAACCTCTGTCTTTGGCCCTACCCATGGACCACAAGGACTGGAAGGACGTCCATCTTACCTTCTCAGTCGGGAAGTTGGAGGCTGATATTGCCGGACGTCAGTTCGGTGAGAACCTCCCCAAGCTGTCTGACTTTCTTTTGCGAAGGGAGCTTGAGACAAAAGAAAGACTTGCTGCCTCAATGTCTCATCAAACGACTCTGGAGACAATGGCAAGTGACCCCAAGGTCCATGAGATGTTCATGGTAGTGGCTAAGACACACATAGTCACAGTGACGAAGGACCTTTATAGCTTCGTCAAAGCTAGGAGGGCTTGTAGGGAGTTCGTGTTTGCCTTGGCTGCGGTGAGGCACGAGCCAAAGAAGCTAATCTCCTCCAACATTTGGGGCAAAGACCTCTTCACTAGTGAAGCGGTCAAGGAGGTTGTAGATAAGGCCGCCACAGAGAATAGAAACCTTCTCCAGAAGTGGGGACTATCCCTCAAGAGAAAGTCTTCCCCGGATGAGGGTCCCCAACCAAAGAGGAAGACTAAGAAGACTAGGCTACCCTCTCGGCCAGCCAAGCCATTCAGACAGCAGCAGCAACAGCAATTTCCTATGCCTACAGTGCCCCAGATGGTGGCACAAACCCCAACCACGTACCAGTGGGTACCCCAAGCCGTGTCGACGCAATCTCCGGCATTTAACCCAGCGTTCGAAGGGCAGTCAACTACCTTTCGAGCGAAGCTCAGAGGAGCAGCCACAGGTTCGTCTAGACGCCCCTCAAGGGGGAGGGGATTCAGGGGTGGTCGCGGTCAAGGAGGCAAGGCCTCAGGGCAACAGCAGTCAAAGTGAGATGATACCGGTAGGAGGGAGACTTCAGAATTTTCGGGATCGGTGGACCTTCGATCTCTGGGCCCACAGCCTACTCAAGAATGGACTGGGTTGGAGCTGGTACAGCACTCCACCCACGTGCCCTCGATTTTTCCAACACTCCACCCCCGTTCTGGAGGAGTACATTCAAGAACTGTTGGAGAAAAGGGTAATCCGAAGGGTAAAGTCCATCAAATTCCAAGGGAGGCTGTTTTGTGTTCCCAAGAAGGACTCAGAAAAACTCAGAGTCATTCTGGACTTGTCGCCACTCGACAAGTTCATTGTGAACTGCAAGTTCAAGATGCTAACACTGCAACACATAAGGACCTTACTGCCCAAGTGGGCATTTACCGTCTCCATAGATTTGTCAGACGTCTATTGGCACGTTCCAATCAATCGTCAACTCTCCCCCTCCCTAGGGTTCAAGCTACATCGAAGACTCTACGCCTTCAGAGCCATGCCATTCGGGCTAAACATAGCCCCAAGGATCTTCACGAAGCTTGCGAGCGTAGCTCTCAAACAATTACGCCTAAAGAGAATTCAGGTGGTAGCCTACCTGGACGACTGGCTAGTGTGGGCAGCATCCAAGACAGAATGTTTGCAAGCTTCCCTACAGGTGATCCAGTTCCTAGAGTATCTAGGCTTCAAGATCAACAGAAAAAAAGTCTCGACTTTCTCCATCTCAAAAGTTTCAGTGGTTGGGAATCCACTGGGACCTAGTGTCACACCAACTCTCCATCCCGGCGAAGAAGAGGAAGGAGATAGCTGGTTCTGTCAAGAGACTTCTGGATTCCGAAAAGATATCAAGACGCGAACAGGAGAGAGTGCTGGGTTCTCTCCAGTTTGCTTCAGTAACAGACCCGGCGCTAAGAGCACAGCTAAAGGATGCAACCGGAGTTTGGAGAAGTTATGCATCAAACGCGCGAAGAGATCTGATAAGACCAGTTCCGCTTCGTCTACGTACGCTTCTCAGGCCTTGGTCCCAAGTCAGGCAACTAAAGAAGTCGGTACTTCTTCAGCCACCTCCCCCCCTCGTTGACTATTCACACAGACGCCTCGAAGGAGGGGTGGGGAGGTCATTCTCATCGGAAGAAGGCCCAAGGGACTTGGTCCAATCTATTCAAGACATTTCACATAAACTTTCTGGAAGCTATGGCAGTACTCCTTACCTTGAAGAAAGTCTCCCCTTGTCGCTCGATCCACATAAGGTTGGTGCTGGACAGCGAGGTGATTGTGAGATGCTTGAATCGACAAGGATCGAGGTCACCACCACTCAACCAGGTGATGTTGGCCATCTTTCGACTGGCGGAAAAGAAGAAGTGGTACCTGTCGGCAGTTCACCTTCAAGGAGTCCGCAATGTGACAGCGGACGCTCTATCCAGGTTCACACCGATAGAGTCGGAATGGTCCCTAGACGCAGGATCATTCTCCTTCATCTTGAGTCAAGTTCCAGAACTGCAGATAGACCTCTTTGCGACGAAAGACAACAGGAAGTTACCCCTTTACGTGTCCCCGTACGAGGATCCCTTGGCGGAAGCAGTGGACGCGATGTCCCTCGACTGGAACAGATGGTCCAGGATTTACCTGTTCCCTCCTCACAACCTTCTGTTGAGGGTCCTCAACAAACTGAGATCTTTCAAGGGAGTAGCGGCAATAGTGGCTCACAAGTGGCCGAACAGCGTGTGGTTCCCTCTGGCATTGGAACTACGGCTGAAGTGTCTACTGTTACCAGATCCAGTTCTGACCCAGCGAGTTCAGAAGTCGACTGTCTGCGCTTCATCACAGAAAACCCGAAACCTGCAGCTCATGATTTTCTCTCCCTAGCGGTGAGAAAACGGTTCGAGATTTCGAAAGACAGTATAGAGTTCCTAGAGGAATATAAGTGCAAATCTACTAGAAAGCAATATGAGTCATCATGGAGGAAATGGGTGGCCTTTGTCAAGGCGAAGAATCCGCAAAAGATCTCGACGGACTTCTGCTTATCTTTCTTCATCCACCTCCATGGTCAAGGGTTAGCAGCCAACACAATATCAACGTGTAAATCTGCTTTGACAAGACCCATTTTATATGCCTTCCAGGTCGACCTCGCTAACGATATTTTTAATAAAATTCCGAAAGCCTGTGCTAGGCTCAGACCATCAGCACCTCCGAAGCCCATTTCATGATCTTTAGATAAAGTTCTTCATTTTGCTTTGCTGTTGAACAATGAGGAGTGTGCTTTAAAGGATTTGACCCAAAAAGTTATTTTCCTATTTGCACTCGCGTCGGGGGCCAGGGTTAGTGAAATTGTAGCCCTCTCGAGAGAGGAGGGTCGTGTTCAGTTCTTGGATGGGGGAGAACTGAACCTGTTTCCGGATCCTACGATTCTCGCCAAGAACGAGTTACCCACCAACAGGTGGGGTCCCTGGAGAATCTGCCCTCTGAAAGAAGATGCATCTCTATGTCCAGTGGAATGCCTAAAGGTCTATCTTCGTAGAACTTCAGACTTCAGGGGTGGTCAACTATTCAGGGGAGAAACATCAGGCTCAAATTTATCACTGAAACAACTTAGGGCGAAAATCACCTATCTTATTCGCAGAGCGGATCCAGACAGTACACCCGCAGGTCACGATCCGAGGAAAGTTGCCTCATCCTTAAATTTCTTTAGTTGTATGGATTTTGAACATCTTCGTTCATACACTGGCTGGAAGTCTTCCAGAGTGTTCTTTCGTCACTATGCGAAGCAAGTGGAGCAACTAAAGAGGTCTGTGGTAGCAGTGGGTAGTGTCGTTAACCCTGCTGTTTAACTCTGCGAGGAACAGTGGATTTAATTGGGACGATTAATTCCGGGGTGAGTGTGTAGTTACGAACTGTTCTACAAACTAAGTGTTAGGGCACTGGGTTGCCCACATTGACTGTTCCACTTTCAAAGGTGAACCTAGCATAAGTGCAGACATGTGTGCCGAGCGTTTCCAACACTAATGTAACTGATTAGTAATACAGTACAGACTTTTATGATTTTGATACCTCGATGTTAAAAGTGGCGCTAATGTTTTTCTTTCAGATAAACAAGTTTCTGTTTACTATCATGCTTATGCTTATTTGTTGGTTATCCTCCTCTTATATATATATATAGTGGTTGTTTAAACTGTTTTATTTATTGTTTGTCAATAAACTAGTTCTTGTGAACCTTGCGTCTCCTTCACCTGTGTCAATTTATTTGATATAATTTTGCATTACGGTCTATGTATATTTATCTGGGATAATTCTAATAGATTGTTCCTTTATGCAAGCATTCTTTGCATTGGTTTATGCTTTCCCTTGGCGGGAGGACTCCATGCCCTGAGGGGACGGTGGCGGATATGCAAGTTTTCCGCCTACTCGGATATAAACCTTTGTCCAATCCAGTATTGAACGGAGAACTGGTCGATATTTCATATTGACTCAGTGGTTCTTTACAAACTATGCATTACATGATATAGGGTGAGACAACTTTATTGGCTTGTCTGTTATTCATACATAGGTATATGTACTCTTCGAGACTTTTCCAGAGTCTAGTAGGACTCTTCCCTGTAGGGGGCAGGAAGCACTAACATGGTCGATGGTTAGTTGAAAAGATGTATGACGGTAACATCTTAGGTCTCTAGGTCTAGTTGGCCGGGATATACCTTCGGGGAGTACGGCACGTTTTGAGAATCCACAGATTCAGTAATACTCTGGTATACTTCCATCACACGACATGGCTTGAGCCCAAAAAACGGATTTTGAGCGAAGCGAAAAATCTATTTTTGGGTGAGATGGCCATGTCGTCCTGATGGACCCGCCCTTCCCTTTCTTTTAAAGGGCTGTAGGTCCCCTCCCTACATACAGTATCTGTAGCACCTCGTGTATCGCTACAAGGAATACAGATGGCGCCGTGAGCGGCGCAATGCACGCTTACGAAACGGGAGAGGAGAGATACCTTGCGAGCGGCTCTCCTTTCTCGTTTTCGTTTTCTTGCCAATTGACCCCTTCGAAGTGTTAACTCTGTTCGGGGTGCAGATTGCTATGTGGCGTGTCAAGAATACGTTCTCTGATATTTCGCGATATCCCTGGTTCTTTTATTAGGAATATTCGCTCCAGGAGTTAGAATTCTGGGTACCTTAAGGTAAATTCTCTGGGAATATCGCCGTAGTTATATATACCCAAGGAAGCTACCCTTTAGGAACTTCCATCAGGACGACATGGCCATCTCACCCAAAAATAGATTTTTCGCTTCGATCAAAATCCGTTTTCTCGGCCATCCTGCACAAGACGAGACCAGTCATAAGCGTCATGACATCAGGACACTATCTTCGCCAAATTTCCGAAGAATTGAATTGATAAGGTACGTCATTACGAAAGATATGCTGACTTCTAAAGTGATTCCCTGTCAATTTGTTTATCGTGGATAAATATTCCCTTGCTCGATTCCCAATTAATAAACCCTGTGGATTTGGTATTTAAACTATTCATAATTTATCACTGCTGTAACATTGCGTGTTACTATATGAAAGTTTTTTGGATTAGAGGCAGTTTTTACTTAATTAGCCAATGTTATGTTAGGTTTACTTTACGCCGAAGTTTTCGGATCATTAGGCCTTTCGTGGTTAGGTGGTTGCCACGTTAAATTGGAGGCAGAATATGAAGGCTATATATTTTTTATTGCTCAAAAATCAATTTAATTGTAATGTTAACTACTGAGTTTACTGACTTGAGTGAAATAGCAGAGCTTGCGCCTTTACCTCAATCTTTTTTCATTTTACTACAGTTACTGAATTGAGTGATTTAGCAGAACTTGCCTTTACCTTTTGAAAATAGTATTTCGTTAATGTCCTCAGGGTTTCTTGAAAAGCGAGGAGGGTAAGAGAAGGAAGACAGCATACCTGTAGTTACTTCTGACATAGGAAAATCTTTCTCTACGACAACAAGCCCACCAGCAACCAGTTCTAAATTTAACTTCACATGGAAGTAGGAAAATCTTTCTCTACGACAACAAGCCCACCAGCAACCAGTTCTAATTGAAGTGAACCTTTTTTAATGGACTTGTTTTATTCCTTCCATCGTACCATTTTCAAGATGGCGCCCAGCGTGGGGCTCGAGTAAGAAATTTGGTTGCTTGTTAGTCTCGTTGAGTGTAGAATTGGCGGATAGAATGACGAAAGTACGAGATTTTTCGAATTTATCAGTGTTAAAATTTTGTTTATAATTGGTGTCCTTGAATTTTACCTAGTTTAAATTTTGGTTTTGGTATTGTCATGAAACTGTCAATTCTAGGACATTCTTATGTTAGAGATTTGGAGCTTAGGGTTAATAGCTCAACAATTGTGATTGTACAGACATCTTTTGATGTTCAGTTTTTATTGTTTTCCTGGTGCCATATTTAATTATTTTTTGAATAATCTAGCTTTCCTAGAAGATGTTTTCACGTATAACCCTGATTATTTGTTGGTAATTTTAGGAGATAATGATTTGAAGTCTCGTGTAAATTTGTCAGTGGCAAAGAATTTTACAAGATTCTGAGATCCAGGTTACCAAGATCTTGTATAATTGCATCTCAAATTGAAATCTGATTTTATGAAAGGAGAAATTGGTTTGATAGCCCATGCGTGGAAGAATTCAAGTTAATGAGGCGTTATCTCAATAAATTTATTAATAAGTTGAGTTTCAAGAATTATTTGTTCAGAGTAGAGTGGCCAGGTAGATTAGATAATAGGTTATACAGGGACGCCGCACATTCAAACCCTGTTGGGTTAGATTTGCTCTATAGATTGATCTGTGATTGTCTTGAAATATTGTTTTAATAGCAATCAGCAAAGATGTCGGAATTATCGCTTTTGATAAATTCTCGGAAATACACCCGCAGTCAAGTGACTAAGAATGTTAATCGAATTGAAGAATGTAAATTGGGTTCAGAAGTTGACCGGCGATCACTTATCTCTAAATTTCATGGATTTGATGAAGACCTGAAGGTTTATAATTCTAAAATGGCTAAGTTATTATGGGCAGAAGAGGAAGATGAATCAAAATTGAATATTGAGTATGAAGCTTGTGAGAGCTACTTGGATAAAATAAACTTTTTTATAGCTACCCTTGAGGCTACTAAAGATTCAGTTCCTCCCCATTCTGTACTTGAAGAAGCTAGAAGCCTTTTGAAAAGCCCTACGGCTCCTTTACCGGCATTTAAAAGTGTAGAGGGAGAAAATATAGAGAAATTTCTCTCTGAATTTGAAGAGGTTATTAAAACCTTCAAGTACACTCAGAGAGACAAATTACTGCTGCTGAAGCAACAAGTGTCAGGCCGTGCATCCATACTACTCAATTCACTTGAAACAGACAAACAGACATATGAAGATGGAAAATTAATTTTAAGGTCTGCTTTAGCATCCCCTGGGTTTCAGAAGTTTACGTTAATAAAACAGGTGACAGATATGAAAATGCCTTACCAAACAGATCCATTTGCGTACGTTGGTCAGATGAAAAATTTCATGGAATCTGTTAAGTTGTTGAAAATGGAAGTGGACAATTTTTTTAACTACTTCTTTTGGAATGGCATAAACAGCACCTTCCAATCTCAGCTAGTAAATATTACCAATAAGACAAGGCCCTCCCTTTAAGAAATTAATGATAACATTTTTGAAGCATGTGAACGATATGCCATAGCATCTCAGAAAATTGATACAAAAGTTAAAAGTTTACCCAAAACTTCAGAGACTGTTAATCTAGCCTCTAATGTGAATGTTGAAGGGCAGCCTACTAAGGCGAAATGCTCTTTATGTGCTTATGACAGAGCAACTGATAATCACCAAGTTTTCAAGTGCCCGGTTTATAATAGTAATAAGGCAAAGGTGGATAAGCTGAAAGAGATAGGAGGTTGCCTTAAGTGTGCCAGTTCCTCTCATTCTGTGGGTTTGTGCAAATTTAGACTTCATAAGAAATGCAGAGGTTGTAATGGCTGGCATTTCACCTTTCTCTGCATTAAAAAAGATTCCCCAAAAGAAGAGGTAGTCAATGCTAGAAGTCTTAATAAAAACTCAAATTTAGTTAATGAGAAATCTGAAAAGGTTTCCACGGGGGTAGTATTTTCAGTGGATGCTCTTCAGTGCTATGGTAATAGATCTGCTCTACCAACTTTCACTTGTCAGCTAGAGGACTATACCCAAATACTGTAAGAGGTTTGCAAGACTCGGGCTGTCAGTGTAATTTTATTACGGACAGAGCGGTTAAGAAGATTCCTTTCAAAGTTTTGAGGAGAAATGTGAGTCTTACTGATAATGGTTTTAACTCTGCTAAATCATATAATACAAAGGTTGTGGAACTGAATTTAAAATTTGGACAGGAAATTTGCAAGGTGGAGGCCCTATGTGTACCTTATATAAATATAAATTTGAAGTTGCCACATTTGTTCAGGGTGGCAAGCCATTTCTCTGCTAAGGGCTACACCCCTGCAGATAAAAAGTTGCTAAATAATGGGGATGAGTTAAATAGTATAGATTTCATCCTAGGCACTAACTCTGCTCACTGCATTATGGCGTCAACAGTTAGGTTTGGACAGGATAGTCCTTCAGTATACTTTCAAACTTTTTTTGGAGTGATGCTTCTTGGTAATGTTGACACAATGTTAAAAAATTTGCATTGCCTTCCTGATTTAAATGCAGTTGAAACTTCAATTACTTGCAAGTCCGATGTTGCTCAGTTGGATGTAGGTTCTCTTGATTACATTGGCCTTGGATTAGGTAAATTTAATGATCGAATCTATATTGGAGCATGAGGAAATGGTGGTAAAAGCTAATTTTCTAGTTTTAAATGAGAACGGGGGCATAAATGAGCAAGCACTACAAAGGGCCACCGAGCAAATGTTGGAATATGACTGCAAAAGGATCCTTAATTATGATAAGGAAGAGAATGAGACATCTGTGGAACTCAATAATTCTCTAGTAAGATATGCACTTAACAATGCCACTGTTAATGAGGATGGAAGAATATCAATGCCTCTGCTATGGAAGAGTAAAGTGTCCCACTTACTTGGTAAAAATTATAAACTAGCTGAAGCAGTATTAAAGTCAAATTTAAAGAAGCTTTGCAAAAGGGAGATGCATCTGAAACTCATAGATGAAGTCATTAAAGAACAAGAAAATTTAGGAATTAAAAAGATCCCAAACCTAACTGAACATCCTGAACATAGGTTTTTACGCCACATGGGGGTGTTTAAACTTGATCGAGAGACTACAAAATGCAGAGTAGTATTTCTATCGAACATCTTTGAGGCGGACCCTAGAAAACCCATGACAGTAAGCCATAACCAGGCAATTCATCCAGGGCCGTCATTAAACCAAAAGTTAAGTTCAGCCTTACTTCACTTACGATTTGGTTCGAAGATATTGTGCTTTGATCTCAAAAAGGCTTTTAATCAGATAGCACTTAGACCTTCAGATCAGAATAAATTACTTTTTCTTTGGGTTAGAAGTGTGAAGAAGAAAGATTTTTCTTTAGTTGGTTACAAGAATCTTAGATTGAGCTTTGGTTTAAGATGTAGCCCTACAATTTTGATGTTGAGTCTTTATAAGATACTGGTTTTGGATGTGGAGGATGATACTCAAGAGGTAAAAAATATGAAGAAATTGCTTTATCAGTTGTTTTATATGGATAATGGAGCTTATACCTGCAAAAATTCGGATACCTTGGAATGGGTCTATACTCGGCTAACAAATATATTTGCTCCTTATAGGATAGAATTGCAACAAATTGTCACCAATGATGGGCCACTTCAAGAAGTCATTGACTCAGACTGGGATCAAAATACACTAACGGAAGTTAAACTTTTAGGTTTGAAATAGAATAGGGAGTTGGATACCCTTTCAACTTTTCCCATTGTTTTGGAAGCTTCGGCAAGTACGAAGAGGTCCATCCTCAAGTCCATTGCTTCAAACTTTGATTTGTATAATATCAATGGTCCAGTATTTAATAGGGCAAGGCTATTTATGCATGGTTTACAGTGTGATAAGTCATTAGGATGGGATGATATTTTACCTGCGGAAAAGCTAAAAGAATAGAAATGCATTGCAAGGCAAGCTAATTCTACACCTGAAATTGTTGTTCAAAGATTTGTTGGGGAAAGAGATGGACAATACAGACTTCTTGTTTGTGTAGATGCTAGCAGTATAATATATGGAGCTGTTCTGTATATAGAGAACATTGATACTGGCCAAACAAATTTTTTGTTAGCCAAAAACAGGCTGATAAACAGACAGTCTAATACTAAGTCCATCCCTTCCCTGGAGTTACAAGCCATTTGTTTGGGTGTGGAGTTGTTAATTGATTTGTATAAAGAATTAGGAGGGCCTGATTGCCTCGTTCCAATTACAATAACAAGCTTGGATTTGTACTCTGATAGTTTGGTAGCTCTTTCTTGGATCAATTCATATTCCTATAAACTGGATAAGATGCCGAAAAGGTCTGTATTTGTTCTTAACAGGCTACAGCAAATAGATAAATTATGTGAAACGTTTCCTGTTAATTTTACTTTCATCACTGGAACTGCCAATCCTGGAGACTGCATAACAAGAACCTTGTCCTATAAACAGTTAATTAATACAAACTATTTTTCCGGACCTCAACCTGATATCCACCAGAGTTACAGTTCTTAACCCTAGGGCTACCCTTGACTTCAAAGAGGAGAATGTTTTAAGTAATGTTTGTGCACAAGACCTTAGGGAGGACGTTGCTGAGCATCTAGTTTCTCCAAACAGATACTCTAGTTTCTCTCTCATGGTTAAAGTGCATGCCAGGGTTGCTCAGTGTTTTGCCAAATGGAAAGCTACAGTTACAGCTAGAAAACTGAAGGTTCCCATTGAATCTAATGATACAGGATTTTATGTGAAAGCTCTGAAGATGATCATATTGAAAGAACAAAAAATTCAGTTTCCTAGTGTTTTGGAGTATTTTGCATCCAATTCTAAACTTCTTAAGGATATACCTAATTTGGTAAGACAGTTGATTGTTTACCCAGATAAAGATGGAATTCTCAGAGTCAAAAGCAAGTTTGACAGGTGGAAAGGTAAACAGAGGTGTTGCTTCCCAATCTTGCTGTTTAACTAAAGTTCCTTGACAGAACTGATAATCAGGAGTCTTCATATAAAACTTAAGCATGCTGGTTATTATTCTGTTCTGAATGAGCTACGCAAGAAGTTCTGGATACCACATTGGAGCGCATGTGCGCGGGCACGTGGGCGTGTGGTCGCGCAGGCACGTGGGCGCGCAGGCACGTGGGCGCGCGGGCGAGCGGCCGAGCGCAGGCGGTCGGGAGACCGATGGCGCGTAGGCGGGCGATAGCACGTTGACGAGCGATGGCTCGTCTTGGCGAGCGAGGGCCCGTAGGCGAGTGAAGGCGCGTTGGCGAGCGGTGGTGCGTTAACAAAACGCTAGCGCGCAGGCGAAGAATCGCGCGGGCGCGTAGGAGATCACTGACGCGTAAGAGACTAGGGATGGTTAGCGCGCATCGCGCTAATCAGAAGGCGCGTATGTGCATCAGGAAGGTGAGCGCTGATGCGAGCTGTCAATCAGGCAATCCTGGACGGTCAGAAAAAAACGTTGGCGCTCATTGGTGCGTGGCAGGAAAGGGCGTGCAGATGTGCGCTGGCGATTGAAGAAAGCTGGCGCACAGAAGGACAGAAGTAAAGGTGAGCGCTGACGAGCAAGACTCAGCTACCAGAGATCGTGGTCCACAGCAGGCGAGCGCTAGATCGCTACTGATGGTGTCCAGGGGACCTGTAACGTGTGGAAGATCAATGGCGATCGTTGACGGCAGGAGATCGCTGACGAGCAGTCGAACGTTGACGCGCCTGTGGTCGCTGGCGAGCAGAAGGGCAAATCGTGGAATCCTGTGCGTACAGTAGCTTAGAAGCACGTGTAGGCGACCGCGAGCGTTGCTGCGCTGGAGCAGGCTGACGAGCCGGATCGCGAAGGCGAGGAGAAGAGTCCTTGTCCAAGACCTGAACCGAAGTTCTAGGTCGCGCGGGCGAACGTGGGCGCACAGGGCGCGTATCAGGAACCGGAAGCGCAGGTGCGCTCTGACGGGCAGGAGATCTAGAATGCTCAGGAGACCGATGGGCCCAGGGCGCACAACAGGAACAGCAGGATGTTCGGAGTCCTCAGGAGAGCGCTGGCGAGCAGTGGGGCGATGATCATCAGGAGAGCACTGACGAACAGGAGAGCGCTGGCGAACAGGAGCGCGCTAGCGATCAGGAGAACGCTGACGAGCAGGAGAGCGCCTGTGCGCTAACACTGCAGAAGGGCGCGCAGGGGAACCCTGACACGCAAGGGAAGCACCCACATTGGGAGGCAACCCTTTGCCCCAAAGGGACCGTTGCCCGTCGGATGACGAGGTCAGACTGCTGTCCATCTGGACCAGGGGCGGAAGGTCAGGAAGGCGTTGGAGATCGATCCCCGGAGAGATCTATGGAGGTAGGAGCTGCAGGCTGCATACGGAGAAGATTCAAAAAGGCGCCTCTTAGCACCCTTATAGGGAAACGGGAGTCCCTTACGACGTAGCGGACGGAGAGCCTTATGGCGAAGGCGGCCAACAGCAACAACAGCAGAAGAGTCCTCCGAAGAAGAGTCTCTATGAGTGTACTCCCTCGCGAACGAAAGAGAAACACTTCGTAGAAGAGACGAGTCAGCCAGTGACCTAAAAAGAGCAATCCTCTGAAGAGGGGCTCCTGCAGTTGCCCAGCCCCTTGAGCGTAACTGCAGGTGCGACCGCTCAGCACCAAGAGCATAGTCGCACAAAATAAAGGCAAGAGGAGAACCCCCCAAAGGGGAAAAAACTCAAGCCTGGACAGGAAAACTTCCCTCGGAAGGAAAGTTACCCACCCAAGGAGGCGAGCCTCCTGAGTGTTCTAAAATGAACTGGAGAGCTGTCAATCGTCACGGGAGTACTTCCAGGAGAAGGAGACACGCCCCTGACGAAGATCTATAGGGGAGGCAGCAACAGCCGAATCCCCAGGCCTCAACAAGACAGCTCACTCCATTGTCACATTACAGAAACGAACTAGATCGGTAACTGTGAAAAACAAAAACAAAAATCATTAGATGACATTCATTCCCCCGGGAAGACTCCGAAGAGGAATCCCGAGGGAAAAGAACACAAGAATTACACAACAGGCACGTGCCCTCACAACCACTTACACTCACGGAAGGAGAGTTGTAACCAACACAGAATTATAACAATTATAATTATGTAACTATGTAATTATGTAATTTAAAAATGAATGAACACTAAATAAAGAACGAAAACCCCGAAAAGATTCGTTCTACAAAAGCTGAAAAAATCCACAAATACAATTAGATTCATAAACTAATTGAGACAAAACGTACGGCGTAGCAACCCCACCCACACGGGAAGGAAGCTACTCAGACGTAGTAAAGGTAACGTAGTAAAGGGTGAACGACCTCAAAAGAGAAAGAGAGAAAGACCGTAGTCAAACTCGATCGCGCCCCATGAAATTACACCGTGGTGGCATAACTGCCAAGGGCTACACAGAGATATCGTACACTACACACACAAGCATGTAACTCTGAAAAGGAAACTTACTGATTTCTATACTCAAATATATACATAAACACAAAAAAATGTTTACATATATATTGAGTAAAAGAAAAGTAAGTGATTAAGTAAAGACAAAACAATAATGGCTGCCAAGCGAGGACGAAGACAAGCACGTCTGTCCATTGTCCGAGCCAAAAGTGAAGTGAGACATTTCACCGGTGTTTGAGGGGGGAGGGGTAGCAAGGGGAGCTGATTGAATTTTCTTGGTGGTATCAAAAGACCTAAGCAAGTCCTGTAGATCCTTATTATTGGAGAGATCTAAGTTCCTGTGTCTAAAAACCGTAGCCAACATACTCCTGTAACCTTTAATTGTAGATGACGAGAAGTTATGTTTATTCTTAAGGTCAATGAAAAAATCCGCTAGCTGGGTTAGAGATGTACTGGATGAAGAAATCGCGTTAGCCCTACACCACTCTCTGAACAACTCCCACTTGGACTGATACACCTTGATGGTGGAAGACCTTGCCCTCGCAATAGCCTTGGCTGCCTTCTTCAAAAATCCTCTAGCTCTAGCGAATTTTTCGATAGTCTGAAGGCAGTCAGACGTAGAGCTCGGAGGTTTAGATGGTTTCGGGCCAAGTGAGGTTGTCTGAGAAGATCTGGTCATAAGGGAAGGCTTCTCGGGAAATCTACCATCCATTCCAGTACCTCTGGAAACCAGCTTCTTGACGGCCAGAACGGGGCTATCAGAGTCATCCTGGTTTCTTCGTGGGATACGAACTTCTGTATCACTTGGTAAAGAATCTTGAATGGGGGGAAAGCATAAACCTCCATGTGAGACCAGTTCATCAGAAAGGCATCTATGTGAATGGCTTCGGGATCTGGTACCGGAGAGCAGTAACACTCCAGTCTCTTCATCTTTGCGGTTGCAAAGAGATCCACGAGAGGACGACCCCATAAACGCCACAGACTTTTGCAGACGTCTCGGTGTAAAATCCATTCTGTGGGGAGAACTTGACCCCTCCTGCTGAGTCTGTCTGCACTCACATTGTTGACCCCTTGAATAAACCGAGTCAAAAGTGTCACTTTCCTTTCCTCTGCCCAAATGAGAAGAGGTCTTGCTATCTCGTACAAAGTCTAAGAGTGGGTCCCGCCTTGTTTTGTAATATAGGCAAGAGCTGTAGTGCTGTCCGCATTGATTTGTACTACCTTGCCTCTGATCTGCTTCTCGAAGCCTTTGAGGGCCAGATGAATTGCCCAAAGCTCCTTTTGGTTGATGTGGAGAGTTGTTTGCTCCACTGTCCAAGCCCCCGAAAGCTCCTCCTTCCCCAGAGTAGCTCCCCACCCCGAGTTTGAGGCGTCGGAACACAACACGAGGTCTGGGCTCTTCTGATATAGCGACAACCCTTCCTTCAGTCTGTGCTCGTTGTCCCACCATTGAAGATGAGACTTGATGGAGGTCGTGATGGGAACACAATCCCTGTCTAGGCTGTCCCCTTTTTCCCAATGGCGATTGAGATGAAACTGAAGAGGACGCAAATGCAACCTCCCCAGAGTTACGAACTTCTCCAATGATGAGAGAGTGCCCAGAAGGCTCATCCAATCTCTTACGGAACAGAGTTCCTTCTTCAGGAAAGTTTGGACTTTTTGGAGAGCTAACTGTATTCTTACAGGCGACGGAAAAGCCCGAAAACTCCGACTGTGAATCTCCATCCCCAAATAAAGAATCTCCTGGGATGGAGTCAGTTGCGATTTTTTCGAGCTCACCAGGAGGCCCAGTTCCCTGGTTAAATCCAGAGTTATTTTCAGGTCCTTCAAACAGCAATCGGCTGAGGAGGCTCTTATCAGCCAATCGTCCAGGTACAGAGAGACCCTGATTCCCCTCGAATGCAGCATGCTCGCTACATTCAGCATGATCTTGGTAAATAATAGAGGAGCCGTGCATAGTCCGAAACAAAGAGCCCTGAATTGGAAGACCTTGTTTCCGTCCATGAATCTCAGATAACGTCTGCAGCTGGGATGAACTGGAATATGGAAATAGGCGTCTTGGAGGTCTATTGAGACCATCCAATCGTCTTTCCTCACCGCCGCCAGAACCGTCTTCTGAGTTTCCATCGTAAACGTCGAATTCTGGACGTAGCCATTCAGAACACTTACGTCCAGAACCGGTCTCCACTCCCCGGAAGTCTTGGGGACTAAGAAAAGGCGGTTGTAAAACCCCGGAGATGTTACATCCTGGACTTCCTCTATTACTTGTTTCTCTAGTAAAAGATGCATCTGGAAACGCATGGCTTGCTTCTTCGGACCCTCTCTGTATTTGGGCGAAAGATCCACTGGATCTGTGACTAATGGAGGAATAGCTAGGAAGGGGATCTTGTAACCCTCCTTTAACACTTGGATGCACCAGGGATCCGCTCCATTCCTCTCTCAGGTCTTCCAGAAGTGAATCAACCTGGCACCCACTGCTGTCTGAAGGATAGGGCAGTCAGACTCTACCTCGGCCGGTTTCGTTTCCTCTGCTCCTAGGTTTCCTTCCGTCTGATTTGAAAAAGCCCCTTCCAGAGGGTTTCCCACGAAAGGGCTGAGAAGGTCGAACACCAGTAGACTTCCTTAGGTTTACGTGAAGCAAAAGTTGAAGGCATAACTTTCCTCGCCGTATTGGTCACCAAATCATGCATGGCCTTCTGAGTGAGAGCAGTGGCAACTTCCCCCACCAACTCTTGTGGAAATAAGGTGGTAGACAAAGGAGCAATTAGCTCCGCTTTCTGGTAGGGAGAAACTCCTGCTGAGAGAAAAGAGCACATCGTGGCCCTTTTCTTGAGGATTCCAGCTGTGGACAAGGCAGCTAACTCATTCGAGCCATCCCTCACACCTTTGTCCAAGCAGGACATCAAATGAACAAGGCCACTAGTGTCCGTGTCCTTCGTATCTGAGACCCTCTTACTCAAAGCTCCCAAAGACCAGTCTAGGTAATTAAGCACTTCGAAGGCCCTGAACAGACCCTTAAGTAAATGATCGAACTCCGTCATTGACCTCCAAACCTTTGTTTTCCTTAAGGCTAGACGACGAGACGAATCTACCAAACTTGAGAAATCCCCCTGGGCAGAAGAAGGAAATCCCAAGCCCAGCACTTCACCAGTCTCGTACCACACACTAGACTTAGAGGCTAATCTTGCGGGAGGAAAAGTAAAGGCCGTTTTGCCAAGAGTTCTCTTAGAGTCCATCCAGGAACCCATTAACTTCAAGGCCTGTTTAGAAGACCGAGAAAGTACCATCTTAGTATAAACCGGCACTTTGGTTGTTTTACCTAAGATAAACTCCGATGGGGGAGAACGAGGGGCCACAGGGGTAAAATGATCAGGAAAAACTTCTGTAAGAATCAACATAAATTTCCTAAGGTCAACCGCATGCTGATAATGTTTCTCTTCCTCATTCTCAGAAACCTCCTCTAAAGGCTCGTCCACGTCAGACTTCTCTTCAAGTTCGTCTTCTGGCAGTGCAGCAACTGCTGCAGCCTGAACTGAAGGATTAGCGTCTGAATGAGACCGCCTTTCAGAGTCAGCAACTTCATCCAACTGAAGAGGGGAGGTCGAAGTTGACTGATGAGAGACCTGGATGGGTCGACGCTCGCCGTCAAAAGTCAACTGTCGCGTGTCGTCCCGAGAACGCTTAGAATCTGCTAGCTGTTGTGCTGACTGACATTTGGAATCAGACGTCAACTGCCGAGAGTCGACGCGTGGACGCGTAGCGTTCGCAAGCTGTTGACGCGGACGATCTCTGCCGTCAAACGATGACTGTTGATGGTCGTCTCGTGGATGCCTAGCGTCCTAAAGTTGTTGTCACTGCCGCTTCACTGCGTCAAAAGTTGGCTGCAAAGAATCTTCGTGGCGACACATTGCGTCCATTTGCCGACGCTGGTGTTCTTTCTCACGTACAGAAGTCGAAATTTGTTTAGCAAGAACTCTCTGACGTGACTCATCTACATCAACCTGGTGTCGAGCACTATGAATGGGAGACCGCCTGTGCGATAAGTCGTCAGCACTAGAGACCGCCGGCCGCCTGTGCGACAACTGGTCTGACGTCTGACGCCCAATCATACTGCCAACACCTGGTTGATAAGAATCCATGAACAACGAAAGCTGTTTTTTCATAAATAAAAGCATAGACCACTTAGGATCTTCAGTTAATACATTTGACTCCTTCCTTGATGGTAAAACAGTATCATCATCACCACGCTTTTCGGGTGAAGAAAGCCAGTCTAGGGGGAGAGGTGGCGCATGAATCGTAACATCGGCCATAGAAACAAATTCAGAGTCGGAAAGTATTTTCTCTACTCGAATACCGTGATCTGGACGCTTCGCAGGAGTACAAGTGACGGAAGAACGGAAACGCTCAGGGGAATCCCACGTACTACAGCCTGGACATGCAGGCGATTCGGGACGCTGAGCAACCGCATGCGATCTTTTAAGCGGTTTAGACGCTCGACGCCACATCTCACTACCCGAACCTTCATCGGAGGACGGGGATAACGTACCAACCTCACCTTTCCTACGATGAGGGTGAACGACCTGTGATACGGCAACAGGAACGTTCGAGGGAACGTCTGCACGATTGATGACGCTTCTCGTCCCCTTTAGCCGTTCGACTTTACTTCTCCCATGGGAGCGAGAGCTCGAAAGAGGTCTTAGGCTAGGTGAACGACAAGATCGTGCAGACGTGCCCTCCACAACACTGAACACATTAGAAACACTTTTCACAGTTACGACAGTTTCACGATTTTTCAGCACACTTAATTCAGAAAAATTTTTATTTCTATCTGCTGATAACGACTCAACTTTTTCACCGAGAGCCAGAATCGCGGTAAACATGTCTTTCATAGATGGTTCCTGATCTACCACTACGGTGGAAGGAATAGGATTAGGAATATTAACATTAGGTAAGGCTACCTCAACAGATCGTGAAGAACTACGCCTAACTCTATCCCTCTCAAGTCTCCTAACATAACGTTCGTATGTTACCCATTCATCATCCGTTAATAAAAAACATTCATTACATCTATTATCAAAAGAACAAGGTTTTCCCCTACATTTAACACAAATATCGTGTGGATCAACAGACCCTTTAGGGAGTCGAGTACGACACCCTTCACTAACACACTTACGAAAAGCAGGGGAGGGGTCGGACATTTTGAATGGTTAAGAGAAAGGACGACAACCAAAAAACAAAGGAAATATTAATAAATATAACCACAAACAAAAGGATTTCAATATTAAATTAAAATGATTAACGATAGTTCAAACTCAAAGAAAACGTTGTACATCACCAAACAACTTCCCAACAGAGTAAGACAGCGAGAGCGAACTTCAATATGACAGCCAGCTAGGCGGACAGAAGAACTGAAGTGGCTGGGTGTAGTTCCACCTGTGGTACCGCTAGGGCACGGTTGTACACCTGCCATATCTACGATAGTGCGAGATTTTGAATTTCTGCCACGGCGTCAGGAGACTTCAGCTCTTATATAACCAGCGGGTAAGTTTTATATGTAAAAACATTAGGCCAATTGGTTTTAGCCGTAACGGGTTTACGGGGGTTGCCAGGAGTGAAAGACTGCGTCTTTACTCTACCAAGCCGAAATAAAATGACAGTTAGTCGCGAGTGTTCGCGTAAATGGGAGGGTTAACCTACCCCGCTCCCCCCTCCGCTAACCAGTGGTGGGTAGTTACACCCTGACAAAATGCTTATCGGCTAGTTTCAGCTTCACCGAAATAATACTCCTCAGTAAAGAGCGGAAGGTTTAAACCCTCCTCTTTTTTACCCGCATTATTTAACTATTTTTACCAGCGACATTCAAGTATTCTACTTGATTTGACCCTTCTTATAGCGTATGTACCCATTCCTTTATGCAATACCCACAAGGACATATCATGTTTTACCCAAGAATTACTCGGTTTCTTATAAACCCTCCTCATTTTTACCATCGTCAATCAAGTACAGTATTCTACTTAATCTGACCCTTCTAATACCGTTTGTACCCATTCTTTTATGCAATAACCATGTTGGCATATTAAGTTTTACCCAAGCCATTCTTCTAATACAGTACTGTATGTTTATGCAATACCCACGTGGACATAGTTTTTACCCTAGTTATTCAAGTATTCTATGAGATTTGACCCCCATAATACCATTTTTATGTATCGTTGATGCAATACCCAACTGTATATTTCTCAATTTTTCCATACCACATTCAAACGTTTTCTCCCTTACAACATTCCAATTTCTTACTGTAAAATAAGATTTATTATTCCCTTCAGTTTATCTACTTTTTTGTCATACCTGTTGCTATTACCTTATCACACCCAGTTTTCACATAAATACTTGCTCTGAACAAGTTTCCAATGCAAGTTGATTCAAGTTTACTTTCTAGACTCCGTGCTGTTTCCATTAACCAATCACGTACCCATACATATTTAAAGTTTCCAAAGGGGGGGTAATATTTCACCACCCGCTTTTCTTAAGGCTTCAAGTGCTCGCATCAGTCCCTTCCCAAGCCTTTTTCCAGGTGAAACCTTTGTCCATGTTCTACTTTTTATGTGCATTATTATGGAACTTCCTTTGGAAACATGTAATGGTTGTATTTTATCCATACCTAGAAGCCGCAGGGAAGTTTCATGGAAATTACCCCGTGCCCCGTGATCCCCAGTCTTCGACGTCCCGATTATAAAGTAAGTCATTATTTCTACTTTAAGTTTAATATCTGGATAGCAAATGCAGTTCATTATTCAAATTATATTGGTGTTAGCGAGTGCAGCTTAACATTACCACTTGCCAGTACATATGGAGCTTGATGTTTTTAAATTTCGGCAGGCGAAGCGAGCTCATGGCGGAACAAAAACCATTAGATTTCAGGTATAACATTGCTATTAGTGTGTGCAGCTCAACATTACCACTTGCCACTATATACGGAGCTTGCTCTTTTTATTTTTTCGAGAGCAAAGTGAGCGCACGGTGAAGCAGAATCATTAGATTTAGGGTAAATCATTTTGAATAGAAAATACTGTATATGTTTTCTTGTAGAATAATGTGATTTCACCGAATTTGACTTTATGTCAATTACCAGTTATAGTGAGCGTGCAGTGGGGAACGAAGTAGTTGAATTAGTTATTCTGCTTGTTTGAGGTTGAAATGAAGGTAAAATTCGGTTAAATCATATAAAATACTACAGAAAACATATATTTATTGTTTGTAATGTTTCCCCGTTCATAAATATAATTTTACCCATATTTTTACCACAAAAAAAAAAATAATGATTTAGGCCACAAGACTAAGGCTTCATTAATTTCATATAATGTAGGTATACTTAGTTTTTCTTAGTTACCTTAGGGCAAGGGTGGGAATCACCCAGCCTCTAATATTTAAGATCACGACAACCTAAGTTAGGTTATGTGGGGGGCTACCTTTGACTAGGACATTTCCCCTTGACTTCTTTATAAATCTTGTACAAGGGTGAATACAGTAAAGAAACCAATTTATTAATGTCACAGATGGTTTATATAACTTATTGCTGAATATAGATATCTAAAATGTGCTCTCAATAAAAACCTAATAATTCCCGGTACAAAATAACATCTAAATCACTCGAAACCTTAAGAAATAAGACTGAAAACCACATTTCCCCCATAGCTACCTTATACGGCGCACGTGTACATATTCCAGTCATTTCGTCTTGAGTAGTTTCTTCAATCTGCTGTTAGCCTACCTTTCAGTTCTTTGCACATGATATTATTCAAAAATATCATTTATCTTCAAATCATCTTTCTTTAATTTACTTTCCTGTCAAACTTTAGTTTTGCTCTTGTTAAATAATAACCAGCTTTTATTGCAAGCTATCAGCAAATAGAAATTCGAGGTCTACAGGTAAAATGTGTGTAAAATATGTCGACGCTTTCAAATTGTGCTTTAATTATGGCCTAAATACAGAAAACAATTGAGGGATATGAATACCAATCTCAACTAAATGAAATACCTTGTTAATTGTCGTCTTCATTTAAGCAGGTCTATGCCCGGCCCCAGAAATTATGTCCTGGCTTGTTTTCTCAGTGCATTTTGTCATAACTGAGATCGTTCATTCAAGAGCATATTTCGGCATATTTCCATTAACTATTCATGAATGTAATGTGAAATTTCAAGTGGACCGCGACGGATGTGGCACAGTGGAACTATCACTTTCAAATCACGACAACAGTGTTATAGACAGTGTTGCCAGATGGGTTGTGGCCAATGATGCCATATCCACCAGATAGATAATTACATTTCGCCTAATTTCTGTGTTAAATGTTATAATAACAACATTGTTATTTTAATGCAATGATTATAATTTCTATGAAAATAAGTTAGGTTAATACATCATATGAATTTACACGAGATTAAAGGAATATCTAAATTTATAAAACTTTCTTATGTAATTATCTGTTTCGAGCCATGCTTATCTGGAATATTGTACGTCCCAAGCCTCGTTTACATAAAACACGAATATCATTTGTTTATCACCAGGCAATTTATATTATCTTGATGAATTGATATGACGAATGATCATCATACAAATTATTTAATTGCAACCTCAACCTGGAATGGGCAAGTCAACGAACCAACCTAGTCCACACAACCACGCAATATAGCCTACTCTCAGTAATATACTGTATAAAATATTTACAAAGATCATATGAGGTCGATTAGAAAGACAGCTACACTTTAATCAACCGAGTGAGCAGGCGACTTTAAAGGCGGATATCCAACAGCTGACCATACTTATGTAATTACCCAGCCAATGGAAAAATCAAGAGTATGGCAGACCATTATTTATGACATCTAGAGACTGTGAGAAAGCTTTTGATTCTGTCAAAACTTCATCAGTAGGCTAATATGATTATTTAAAAGACGAGGAATATGTTTACCTTATCTTAAAACACTTGAAAATATTTATACAGGAAGTAGCCTACATCAATCTTGAAACCAAATAAAGATTATTAGAAAATTCCGATTGAGAAAGGAGTTGATTATGGGGGACCTAATCTTTCCTGAATTATTCACAGAATACCAAGAAAAAGTTTTTGAGCAGTTAGATTGGGAAGTGACTAGATAATGAAAATGGGGCAATTGATATTCTTTGGGTGTGATAATGTAGCAATCACGGTGCTGCATTAAAGTGTGTGTGTGTTGAATTACTTTTTCGCTGATGTTGTAAAGACTGATCTGGAGATGGTAGGTAACCTATCTCAGGAATAATGGAAAGTTCTTGTGTTTGAACTCGGGGGTGAACTTCATTAGCTGGAGTTAAGGGAATTACATGCTTAACTTTCTTTTGTTGCTGTCACAAGAGAGTAAGTCTTCAAACCTCTAAATCTCCGATCCAGTTTACTTTTACTTTTACTTTTAGGGGTTTATTTCTCGCCCTCCATCAGACACTAAGAGTCTGTTCAGGCGGGCATTGATGTGTGAAAATAATTTCTTTCCAGTTTATATTTTGCTCTGTATCTTTTCAGTTATTCGCTAGCATTTATATTCAGGCTTAATAGTTTTCTTATCACTATTAAAACACTTTCCAAAGAGATAAGTCTTCAGATTTTTCTTGAAAGCTGCCACATTTTTGCTATTCTTGACATCAAGTGGAAGGTCGTTGAAGAGTCTCGGTGCAGCATAACAAAAAATTCTTCCTCCTATTGCATGATTCACACTAATTTCGAATAGTCTATATGGGTCATCAGCATGTCTAACTCTTACAGCAGGGCTAGTAGCTTGAGAGTAGGGGACCAGGCAATCACGAAGATATTTAGGCTTATCACTTGTAAGTGCTTATGAGTCAACAAACAAATCTTAAATTCAATTCTAGCCTTAACAGGTAACCAATGTAGATCAATCAGTACAGGAGTTATTCTCTCCCGAAATTTAATGCCTTTTATCAGTCTAGCCGCCCAGTTTTGCACATTTTGAAGCTTTCATAGTAGTGTATTGGGCAATTTATAGTACAGAGAATTGCAATAATCAAGCCTTGATATTACGTGACCCATCACTAAAATTTTTGTACTGCCCTCTGTTAAATATTTTCTAATAAATGCTATGTTTCTCAGGTGATAGTTACACACTTTCACTGTATTCACTATTTGATCCCTTATTGACAAATTACAATCTATCAGTACACCCAAATTTTTCACAACAGGCACAATCCCGTCACCAATTTTTATACTTTGAAATAACTGGTAATTCTTCAAAGCCACTTTTGTGCCAAAAAACATACATTCTGTTGTATTATCATTCAATTTAAGTTATTTCCTCTCCATCCATGTTTTTATTTTAGTCATTATCTCATCAATTTTCTTTTTTGACAGCAAATTATCACTAGACAAATTGTGGAAATACATTCCGAATTAAGGATATATGATTCTTTCTGAACTGGCATATTTTGCTCATAGTTTACCTATTCTAAAGTTGAGCACAGATGGGCATTCGGTAAAATAAGACATAAGTGAACTCAAGAACTTCTTTCATACAAGTATAATTAACGTAGTCCTCCCATCTCCCGAATTTAGGCTACGAAGAGCCAAAATTCTTGGGGCAATTTCAAACCATCTAAAGATATGAGTGACCATGGCAAGATTGCACTATACTTTTATAATACGTATTTGATTATAATGCAGTTGAAATAGGAGAGGAGCCTATTTAATTTTGTGGGTTTTTTTTATTAGGCTACACTTCTCACTCTTAAGCGGGCCTACATTATCCAACTAGGTTGGACAACAATGTTGGCCAACATTTTCTGCTCTGGAGCATACACTGTAAGACCAAATCGTCCAACATTAGTTATAAATGTCGATCTGCTAGGATTACAACAACCTTCTCCAAGGGTTGAATAGCAATAAAACATCAAAAACTGATAAAGTTTATCACCATTATACATAATAAAAATACATCAACTAAATAATACATTGTTCAAAAAAGTTTCCTTTAGATAATGCAAACTGAAATTAAACTATTGTACCAAATGAATGCACTTTTATCCTTGAAGTTTGATCTAGGTATTTTACAACTAGTTTAAGGAATAATTCGGGCCTTGAAGTTCAGTTATAGCATATTGACTCCCTCGGCTTATGTCAGCTGAGACATTTTCATTGGATAAATGATAAGTGCATACAGGTTGGGTAGAAAATGTCAATGGGGTTGATGCTCGAGTACTTGACCTACTGGACGATAGTGACATAGAATCCAATGTTAACTGGTTTAATTGGCCCATTATAAGAATCTCATCAATAGCTTTTTTTTTTTTTTTTTTTTGCATACAACTTTCGTGTCTCGTGCAGCTTTCTGTAGGATACAGCCCAGCTATCCGCATAGGTTGCGGCTTGGTCCTTCATGGGTTTCTGCTCTTTTTATGGAATATAAATGTTCGACAGTTTTTGCAAATAGTGATCTTTAATTGTATTATGAGTAGCCCGCATTTTTCTCTTGGTACCTACTGTATTTCCAATTCCCTGGTCATCGCTTTCATCCAAATTACTATCTCCAGATATCTGGATTTTTTGGTCTCCTAAAAAATCATGCAACAAATCGAAATAACATAAACTTGGTTCGTACATGTCATCACCAGCCGTACCAGACTTTTCAGACTTTTCCATCTTTTTTAATTCCCTCCTATACCAAGTTCTCGTATTGTTTTTTAATCATATAGAGTGGCATTGCTAACTATTTCCTTCAAATCATTCAACAGTACTTCCCATGCTTTAATTCGTTTATTTTTACCTTTATATTCTTCGCTTTTCACTTTCCAAATAGCAGGTTAACTTCTGTATGAATCAATGAAACTTCTCCACTGTTCAGCGTTATTTACATTTGCCATCCCGTCTATTTAACACTTTTATAAAACAGCTATTTTCAAAAGAACGTGCCTTGAAAGCAAGGACTACACGCAATCAAACTAGGCTTCCAACTGTTGTTGGTTGTAATGTACAACATGCCCAGACACTGTCAAAAAGGTTGTACAACATTAGGCCACGCCCTCTTAAAATCAAAGCTGCTTTGATTCTCTCCAGCTAAACCAATCAATCAAAATCTTATTGTACAACCTTCCCATACACTGTCCAACATTTCATACAACCCAAACAAGTTGTATAATGTATGGCCCGCTCTAGCATAATGTTAACAATAGTGTGAATTCTTTTGATTTTTTTACTTTTTTATGTATTCGTGATCAATGATATCACCCAAGAAATTATATACAGTTGGGGATTCTCAAGTAATATGGTTTTTTATCGATAAATTTATAGGTAACCAATCGGTTACTAATTCAATACTTATAGCATAGGCCTAGTATTGCAAAAGAAAAAAAATGTAAGCGTTGTCCTTTGTGACAATGGAACTGTCTATTTCTATTACAGAGACCTTGAAAATTTTTATTTCTTCGGTAAATTTCTTGTAGATAATAAACAAAGGAAAACTATGATCATGAAATTATTTGAAGATTGCAAACCGAGATACTGAACTGGCATTGTAAATGTATAAAATTAGCAAACACTACATTAGACAAAGTTCTTCTTTTGTATTAGTGTTGCTGTGAAAGGTATGATATTCATAAAGTGAATCAAATATATTATCATGTACGATCATTTTGATTTATTGAAAGGCGCTAATTTTGAAGTCATGGTACGACCCAAATCAGCCACGTCCTGAGGACCTGAGATTCCCTAGTTCCGACATCGCTTGCAGTTACTTTGAAGTACTGATAAGCGGCATTCATATCGATGGTTTGCATTGTTTAATGTTATACCAGTGCTCTCGAAAATTTTGGCTGAAATTAAGTGACACCAACTTTACCAAGAAGAGTCAAAGATCTTACACACTGTCGTAGTAAAGAAAAAAAAAAATACCAAGAGAATGTTGACTGGGACAAGGAAATTGAACTAGTTTGAAGCCAAGTGCTTAGAGTGGTACTAGACTAATGAAGTTATCAGTGACAGTGACCAAAACTGTCAAAAATAGTAAAGTTACATAACAGTATGTATCATGAAGAGTAGGCCTAGTAGAAAACATATATAATTTGTGGTTGTTAATGTGTAAGTATTGGTACGATGCTTAAAAGAGAGTCTTGGAATGGTAGCCCATCAGTAAAAGTGGTAAACAATAGAGGAACTGGTGTTAGGATCATGAGTGGAGGAAAGAACTACATAATTCGTGATGCAAGTAAACCCGTCTTCATAATCTGCAAATGAATGTAAATTTTAATTAAAAATGCAGTTTCATCTTCATAGAAAATGTAGTTTTACAATGGTAAGTGCAATTTTAGACAAATTTAGATTTGTGGCCTCTAGGCCTATGCACCTTTGCTATACCTATTGTAGATTCTGCTGATTACTGTAAGGAATACAATTAATTACTAATTTTCAGGGTTCTGGGTGGTTGATATCTCATATTCATGGGATCATACTAAGCTCCTTAAACCATTAGTAGTACACGACTGATTTTTAAAACTAATGGAAAATAGCCTATATGCATAAAACTCGGTAAAATTATAGTTTAACACATAACATTTCTTACAGGAAAAACAACTATTTCTTATTTAGATAATGTGTTTTCAACGAATTTGGCCGTTATTTCCTCCGCAAATAAGTGGTTCTCCCATCATCCCATTATTCCCAACGGACACGGGGGATATATGGCCCAGGATATATATTCCCCCGGGAGAACTTTGTCCCAGGATGATAATCCCCCTTCTGGGGCCAAGATTCGCCCTTTGTTTGATGGAGGTAACCATTATTTCGGACAGGGGAAAACAGACCATTACACCAGGTCATAAAAGTAAGTCATTAATTTCTTTAATTTTAATGGTTTTAGAGTGGGCAGTTCAACATTACCTCTTACCAGTACAAGTTTGTGAACTGGGAAGGGGGTCCGGGGGCCTGCCCCCGGCTAGGGGTTGTGACCTGGAAGGGGGTCCGGGGGCTTGCCCCCGGCTAGGTGGTGTGACCTGGGAAGGGGGTCCAGGGGCTTGCCCCCGGTTAGGGGTTGTGACCTTGGAAGGGGTCCAGGGGCTTCCCCCCGGTTAGGGGTTGTGACCTGGGAACTTCTAGGTTAGGTGGGTTTGTTAGGTTCTGTACCCTTTTGTACCTTTTTATATTTTGTGTAAAGGGTATATGGAAAACTGCCTTAAAATACACATGTTAATATTATCGTAGCATTGCTAACGTTAGCAATGGCATCGTAACGTTGCGTAACATTGTTTACATATATACATAAATGTTAGTAACGTTGTAACGTTGCGTAACATTGTTTATATATATATATATATATATATATATATATATATATATATATATATATATATATATATATATATATATATATATATATATATATTCCTAATATTTTGTCAAGCTTACTGTTGATTGTTTGATTCATCAAAATAGTTTCTCTGTAAGGGAAGGGAAGGGGAGGTGAAATAGCCCAAGGGGGGAAAAATATCTTAGGGCTGAAATTCCCCTTGGGGAAATAACAGCCCAGGCCACTTTTCCCGGGGGGGGGGAATTGATCCTAGGCAAATTCTCCCCGGGGGGGGGGGGATGGGGGATTTCAGTCAGGGGGAAAATTTTCCTGCTACACCAGGTCTTTGGATGGGGTAAACAAGAAAAAAATTTGATTTTTTATGAAGTAAAGGTAAATTTCATTGCAAACATGCTATTAACTGTAGGAAAACAGTTTGTTGTGTGTGGTAAGTTTTTCCTTAACGAAAATATAAATTCGAAATTTACTCCAAAGGCCACAAAATTTAACACACCTTACATAACCTGTTAGTAGTTCCCAGGTTACAGACCATGTCAGGGGTAGCCCCTTATAACCCCCCACCCCTTGGACCCTCCTTCCCAAGTCATCACAGACCAGGTCACAAATCTAGCAGGGGGTTCCCAGGTCACAAACCCGTTAAGCAAATCACAAATAATTACCTACCTTATTTCCTCTTTCTACATGTGAACCATAGGATGTAAACAAGAAATTAGAAATAACGTATGAAAATAGAATGCCAATATTTAAAAATATGTTCGTGATTTTGTTATGCATCCCAGAGAATAATGTATACTGTATTATTATTATTATTATTTGGAGCTAAGCTATAGCCCTAGTTGGAAAAGCAGAATTCTAGAAGTCCAAGAGGTTCAACAGGTTAAAATACCCCAGTGAGGAGAGGAAATAAGGAAATAAATATCCTACAAGAGAAGTAATGAAAAATTGAAATAAAAATATTTTAGGAACAGTAACATCAAATTAAATTTTTCATAGAGAAGAAAAGGTTAGTTTTACTATTATTTAATGATTCCCCAGTAAATTTTCCCCACCCAAAACCCCTGGTTCCCACAGGGTAGACCCATTGCCCAAGGGTATATTTTGGTATATCTTATTAATTGTTTATTGTTCCGAAACCGAAATACAAACCACGCTATTTACATAGGGTATTACTTTCGGCGTAGCTGATATGACGAGGCATTAGATTTTTAACGAGGGTTAACTACCCCCGTGCTAGTTAGCAAGGGGGTAGGGGCTACCCCTCCCCCCCACACACCGGTGAACTGCTTCACTTCACTTTTGGCTCGCCCTCGCATTGTTGACAGCCTTAATTTTGTTTTGCTTTTTCTTACAGCTTGTGTGCTTGAAGTTGGCCTCTACCTTCCTTCCTATCACGCGGAAGTGCCCTGGACTCCCCGACCGCCCTTGTGGAACGTTCATGTCGGTGGTCGAGACGGACCCTCACACCTTATGTCCGTATTGCTGAGGTCAACGGTGTGAAAGGGATAAAAACTGTAGTGAGTGCAGGGAGTGGTCTACCTCCCAGTGGGAGAGGTTTGCCCGGTGGCGTAAGAAGAAGTCTAAGCGTGACCTTTCTCCTTCAAGGGTTGCCTTGAAGAAGGAAGGTTCCAAGGACTCTTCTTCCGTTGCCCGAACCTCCTCCGAAGCTCCCACTCGATCGGTCTCTCGTGAAAGGCCGTCGAGTGGTAGCGTAGGCCTTTCTTTTGTTTCCCAACCTCGGGGTTCGGGAGAGGGTGTTGCCTCCCATAGCGAGGCAGCTCCCCCTCCTCCTCCCGGGGGAGGATATTGATTTGGTTGATGACCATGTTGCTAACAATGATCTTTTACAGCTTTGGGCTTCCTTGGGGCTTAAGGGCTCGCCCTCCAGGGAAGCCCTGTTTCACCTGATCCAGTTGGGTGCAGCTGACAAACAGTGGCCGGTAATAGCAGAGATAGATCCTCTGTCTATTGTCGACATTGTTGTGGTAGAGGCTTCCGACGGGTCGGGTCAAACCCCTGCTGCTGTTGCGGATGTTGCTGAAGGCTCAGTTCCCCCCTCCGAACATCCTTCGAGGGAGGCGCTGAGTCCAACGGTCTCTCCTGTGGGTGTTTCTCCCCCTCGGGGGAGTGCACTAACAGAGACTCCTCTTCGGAGGACCGACGATGGTGTTGCTGTGCCTCGAGGTCGTCTTCGCCGTAAGGCTCGTCCTCCTTACAAGGGAGTTAGGAGGCGCCTCTTCGGATCTTCGCCTTCGACGTCCCCCGCAGAGGATCCTCCTCGACGAGAGCAGACCGTTGCAGCCGCATTGCTAGACCTCTCTGCAGATCGTTCGCGATCTCCGACGCCTGCCAGACCTTCCAGTCTTCCATCTCCGTTCCTGGACGCGGATGCGCAGTGGGCGCCAACGCACCCCGTTTTCCAACGGGTACTGGTCCCTTCGGGGCAAAAGGGCTTATCCCACAATGTGGGTAAGTCCCTTAAGTGCCAGGTTTTACCTGCGCGCCCACGATCTCCTCGCGCAAGCGCTCTCCTGCTGTGGACCAGTCTTCTGCTGATTCAACGTGCCAACGATCTCCTGCTGAGTCTCGCCGTAGATCTCCTGCTCGCCAGTGCTCACCTGCGCACCAGCGCTCTTCTGTTCTCCAGAGACCTCCTGTGCGCCATCGCTCTCCAGCTCGCCAGCGCACATCTGTGCCTGCTGCGCGCAATGCGCGCCAACGGACTTCTGAGCGCCCATGATCACCTGCTCGTCAGCGCACAACTGCGAGCCCTGTTCCTGATGCGCGCCATGCGCGCCCACGATCTCCAGATCTGGGCGCAGGGAAGGAGATTGTTCCTACGTCTCCTCGCCGACGTTCACCTACGTGCCCTCAGAGGTCGCCCGCGCGCCAGCCATCGCACGCACTCACCTGTGCGCACTTCTAAGGCAGTACGAGTCCCTGCGCGCCCGCGAGATGTCTCCTGAGCCCGCCCACGAGCGTTCGCCTTTGCGTGCAACCTCGCCTTCTGGTCCTGCGCCCCAGCTAGTACCTTCTGACCGCGCAACTGCGCGCTAACAATCTCCTGTGCGCCAGCGTTCTCCTACGCTCCCGTGCGACCCCTCGCCTGCGCGCAAGCGCTCTCTAATGCGCCCACGCTCCAGATCCCCACAGGTGTCCGACGCGCCCACGCGCTAACTCGCCTGTGCGCAGTCGGTCGCCTGTTCGTCCTACGCGCCATCGCTCGCCAACGCGCCAATGCGCCACCGATCGCCTATACGCCAACGTTATCCCGACCGCCAGCGCTCGCCCCTTACAACCGCGCGCACCCTTACCTGCGCGCCCACTCGCCAGCATGTCCACGCACCCACTCGCCCGCGCGCCCACTCGCCCGCACGCCCACGTGCCCTCTCGCCCGCGCACCCTCGACCACGCGCCCGCGCACCCTCGACCACGCGCCCGCGCACCCTCGACCACGCGCCCGCGCACCCTCGACCACGCGCCCGCACCTTCATCTCCGCGCGCTAACGTTCGCCCGCTCGCGAACCAGCGATTTTACCATCACGCGAGCGCCAGCGCGATCTCGACCGCGATTCCCGCCGGGTTTCGCAGTGTGCCCAACCTTGTGAGTGTTCTGGGACGCGTGCTTCCAGATCGTCGTCCTCACGATCTCCACCCCGTAAGCGCAGAGCTGCGCACATCTAGGAGCAGGAAGAATCTTCGGAGAGGTCTAGGCAACATTCTTCTTCTTTTCAGGCAGGCCCCGTGGCATCCACTCCTAAGGATCAGCCGATCCCCTTCCCTCCAGCGGGAATCGCTGACACTGCGTTTGTCAGCCGTCAGACTTGGTTCGGGTCCCTGATCAAAGCGGTCGTACAGGCTATGAAGCCGGCCCTCGCTGATCTGGGACTGAAACCAACGGCAGCCTCGTCCCCGCTGAAGAGAAGGAGAGGAGTGGACTTCGTGGTGACTTCTCCTAGGGTTAAGTTGGCTCCCAAGAAGTCCGTCAGGAAGGCCCCTTCCCCCTCGCAGATGCTGTCTCCTTCCCTTGTGGACAAAGCCTTTCCGTCCTCAGGAGAATCCAGCGAGGTGAGGCATTCTCCCACGGCACCAATGGGAGGAACCCCACCTCGAGGAAGAGAACAGTCTTGCGTGGAGAGGAGCCCCCAGACTTCTTTGCTTGAGTCCTGTATCCCTCCCAGGAGGGAGCCCAAGGACTCGAAGATTGCTCCTAAGTCTTCTTCCCGGATTCGATCAGAGCCAGCAAGACCCCAGGAGAACGTCCACGTGTCTCCCCAAGTAGAGCTACTGGGGACAGGAGACCTTGCTGCCAGTCCACAAGGAGGTGAGCAGCATGAGTCGGAGCATGCCTTCTGGCAGGTCCTGAGTCTAATGAGGCAACTCAACAGATTCAAGGACCCCGAGACCAACCCCCGCGAAGGCAAGGATACGGTCCTGGACCAAGTCTACGGTACCCAGAAACTCCCAAAGGCCAGCGCAGCTCTGCCCTGGTCCCAGGGAGTGAAGAGTGCCAGAGACAAGGTTGAGGGCCAGCTCTCCGAACTCGCCTCCTCCAGCCGTTCCTCTGCCGGGAACAAACTCCTCCCACCTCCTCGTGTACAACAGAGGAAGTACAGTACTTCGAAATCATGGGGGAGTCTTGTTTAGCTCTTCCCCTCCACCACTCTGTGGAAGAGCTCTCTAGGGGAATTTCTCTCGAGAAATTCTCCGCCCGGCAGGTGACATTCTCGGCTACGGAGATCCTAAGCCAGGAGAAGGTCGCAAAGTGTGCCATGCAGGCCACTTCATGGCTGGATATCTGGCTGGGGTCTCTGGGCATCCTATTGCGATCCGAGGACTTGTCCAAGGAGAGCACCAGGAGGGCCATGGAGACTTTCCTCCTCTCAGGCACGCGCACCATCGAGTTCCTGGCTCACCAAGTTTTGAACTTGTGGGCAAACTCGATCTTAAAACGTCGTGATGCCGTGACCGAGAGGTTCCACTCGAGTCGAGAATCCCAGCCATGGATGTCGGCAAGCTGACACACTCCTCCATCCTTGGAGAGAGTTTGTTTGAGCCCAAGGATGTGGAACGGACAGCTGAGAGTTGGAGGAAGTCGAATCACGATTCGCTCCTCCAAAGGGCCCTTACATCTCGGCCCTACAACCCTCCAGCTCCTCAACAACAACATCAGCAGCCTCGTCAGTCTAGGACATCGAAACAGGCTCTGGCAGCAAAGGCAAAGGTGTCTAAGCAGCAGCCCTTTCCTGTCAAGGCCAAGAAAGGCAGAAAGTCCTCCAGGGGAGGTAGGAATCCTAGGGGGAGCGGCCGAGGCCGTAAACGCTAGGATTGGCAATCCCCCTGAATGTCCACCAGTGGGGGATGCCTACAAAGTTGCGAGGACACAGCACTAGACACGCTGTTGGGGATCCTGTTGATTTTTTCTGTGATTTTCTGCAGCATTTGTAGTAGTGGCCCTGCTTGTGGCACCCGTTGCATACGGTGGACTTAGCGTGGTATGAGGCTCTGCCAGAGGTGTGGCGGCCGCCGCAGTTCCCGCAGGGAGGGGGTGGGGGACCCCTACCTGTGCCAGCGACGGTTGCATTCGGATGATCTGCCTCGGGTGTCTTGCTGCCAGCCACGCAAGCAGTTTCTCTCCAATTGCATTGGCGCATAGCGGCGTCGACGCGGGCCGCCTCGTAAGCACTGCACCTGGCCCTAAGGGCACTAACACTATTGATGTCGTTGCTACATTGGTACACATGGCGACGCATAGCCTCATCACTTAGGCCCACCATTAACTCAAGTAATAACATATATTCAGCTAGATTACACTGACACTGAGGGCACTTGAAATTGCAATTGGTGGCCTTTTGAGAACACTTTAAGAAATAATCACTAACACTTTCTCCTGGCCCTTGTATCGCATTAAAAAACTCCGACCATAACACAGCACGGTTTGTAGATTGTAACACAATATCACGAATAAAATCCATGGCTTCCATAGCGGTGAGGGTACTCCATTCCTGTGAGGTGAATCTGGCGTCCAGCGCTCGTTGTAGAGGGGGTGTGCAGTATAGCCTGATGTGGTGGACGACCTCGTGGGGCGGTAGTCTGCACAATTCAATCCAGCATTTCATCGACCTCCTCCAGGACCTGAATGCGGCGGGCTCCAGCTCAATTTCACACTTCTCCGGGGCTGCAGACGCAGGGACACGAGGTGCAGGGGTAGCATGTGTCGTAAGCCGGTCGCGGAGGACGTTGATCATTTGTTGCTGTGCCACCATGGCCTGCCTGGCTTCTTGCAGGGCAGGGACGAGCCCAAGGGGGACGACGGGGCGTGCGGCCCTTGGGGTGGACTGCACTGAGCGGTGCTGGAAGGGCATGGTGAGGGTCCCAGAGGTCCTTGAGAATCACTGCGCCATATTGGATGTCAAGGGGGGACAAGAGATACACGGTGGTGGAGGCATGTGGTTTATTGCGTCCTCAGGTACAGAGTCAACACAGTTGCTCTCTGCAACCGGCACACTCACTTGGCGCCTGCCCGCCATGGGAAAACATATCGTACTTGCAGGTACTCCATCATAAACTATAAAAACTATTAACGAAACTAAGAGGAAGAGAAATAAGATAAAATAGTGTGCCCAAGTGTACCTTCAAGCAAGAGAATTCTAAGACAGTGGGAGACCATGGTACAGAGGCTATGGCACTACCCAAGACTAGAGAACAATCGGTTGATTTTGGAGTGTCCTTCTCCTAGGAGAGCTGCGTACCATAGCTAAAGAGTTTCTTCTACCCTTACCAAGAGGAAAGTAGCCACTGAACAATTACAGTGGGTGAAAAAGAATTGTTTGGTAATCTCAGTGTTGTCAGGCGTATGAGGACAGAGGAGAATATGTAAAGAATAGGCCAGACTATTCAGTGTGTGTATGTAGGCAAAGGGAAAATTAACTGTAACCAAAGAGAATGATCCAATGTAGTACTGTTTGGCTAGGCAAAAGACCCCATAACACTCTAGAAGTAGTATCTTATCGTTTGGCTGGTTCCCTGGCCAACCTACTACCACCCTAACCGCTAGTTAGGGGGCGGGGTGGGGGTAGCCGTCTACCCCAATCACTCACACACCTAAGCTGAGCACTCACTTTGCTTTCTGGCTCAGTAGAGGACGGTCACTGCCGCTCTCTCCCACCAAGACTTGCCATTTGAATACAGTGTAAAACTATTCTTTTTCTTTTCAAAATGAGTTTGGATTTCTTCAAGTCTCATGCGCACCTGTCCTGATCTCGAAGGCAGCCCCATCGGTACTTTTATATATACCCTTGAGATGGACCCCCACCTGCTGTGTCCAGCTTTCCAGGACCACTGGTGTGCTAGGGAAAACACCTCTGATGAGTGTCAAGGAGGGGTCTGCCTCCCAGTGGGAGAGGTATGGGTGCAGGAATAGAAGAAGGCCAAGCGAGATTCTTCTCCTTCGGGGTACTCCTCGAAGTAAAAAAAATCTCTGTGTTCTTTAATTCCCCGATATCTATCCAAACCTACTCTTCCACCGGTCCTCTCCAGGGAACGGCCAAGTAACAACGCAGCCGTGGTAACTCCAAGTCAACCTTGTGAATCAAGGGACTGTACCGTTTTTCCTAGAAATTCGGTCCTGTCCCTTCCCCATGGAGTGCCTGCTCTATGATGATATGTTGTGTTTTTGGCCATTGTTGGGCGTTGATGGTCCCCCTTCGAAGGAAGTTCTCTTTGAGCTCCTTCAGTTGGTTGTTGAGTGAAAGTGCACTCCTACTTCTTCGGAAATGGAGCTTTCCCCTGTGGGTGCAGGTGCTGCTGCCCGTTGGTCTGACTTTTGATCTCCTGTTGCCGACGGTAAAGACGAGGCTTTTCCTCCTTGGACACTAGGCGAGCAAAATCTTAGATATGTTCCTCCTCCAGGAGAACATCTCTCGTTCACGAGACAGATGTGTGTGACCAGCGTGTGACATACACCTATGCATCTCCCCTAGGACAGGGTTAGAACATAGTCCTAGGCAATGTTCTCCTTTGGGAGGATATTCCTCTTGTCCGTGAGAGAGGGCTTGCAAGATTTTTGGCCCCCACCAGTCTCTCTTCCTCGGAGGATCCTGCTAGACACACTCCTTCGTGAGTTAGTAGTGTGGAGGAGTTTTTGACACCTCGTTACCCTGGGGCCTGGTCCTTCCCCAGTAGTAAGGGGATGGGCTCCAGTCATGTGATTCCTTCGCGTTCTCGTGGCAGTCTCACTGAGATTTCGGGCTCGTGTGCTCCCTAGCCTTCGGGCTCCCGTTACGATGAGCCTTCAGGCTCTCGTAACCTGGGACCTTTGGGTCCTCGTCATCTGAGACTTTTTCCTTGTGTCCTGGAACCTTCAGGTTCTCGTTGTGTAGAGCCTTTGCATTTTAGTGACTTGTGTTGTATAGAGCCTTCGGGCTCTCATGACCCTCGTTCCGTTTACCCCTCGGGCTCTCATGACCTGCGTTGCGTTGAGCCTTCGCGGCTCTCGTGATTCATGTTGTGTTGAGCCATCGGGCTCTTGTAACCCTCGTTACTCTGAGCCCTCAGCCTCTCGTGATCCTTGTTACGCTGAGCCTTTGGGCTCTAGTGACCCGGAACCTTCAGGTTATCATCGTGTAGATCCTTCGGGCTCTCGTAACCCTTGTTACGCTGAGCCTTCAGGCTCTTGTGATCCTCCTTACGCTGAGCATTTGGAATCTCGTGACCCGGAACCTTCGGGTTCTCATCGCGTAGAGCCTTCAGGTTCTTGTTGCGTAGAGTCTCGGGCTCTCGGTGACCCTCGTTACATTGAGCCTTCTGGCTTTCGTGATTCGCGAGGCGTTGAGCCTTTGGGCTCTCGTAACCCTCATTATGCTGAGACTTTGGGTTCTCGTGATCCGGAACCTTCAGGTTCTCGTCGTGTAGAGCCTTAGGGCTCTCATGGCTTGCGTTGCATAGAGCCTTCGGGCTCTCGTGACCCTTGTCGCGTTGAGCCCTCGGGCTCTCGTGACATGAATCGCATTGAGCCTTCTGGTGCTTGTGTCCCTCATTATGTTGAGCCTTCGGGCTCTCGGGACTCTCGTTAGGCTGAGCCTTTGGGCTCATGTGACCCAAAATCTACGGACTCTTGTCGTGTAGAGCCTCTGGGTTGTCGTGACCCTAGTTGCGCTGAGCCTTCTGGCTCTCGTGAATCTTGTTATGCTGAGCCTTTGAGCTCTAGTAACCTTCGTTACACTGAACCTAAAGGTTCTCGTAACCTTGAGCCTTCGGGGTCTTGTCGCGCTGAGCCCGAGGGCTCTCATGACCAAGGACCTTTGGGTCATCGTCACTTTGATCTCTCATGGTCTCGTGACACAGAACCTTCTGGTTCTTGTCGTGCGGAGCTTTGAAGCTCATGCGACCCTGGGCCTCTGGGCTCACGTTATGTTTATCCTCCAAGATTTCATAACCTAGATCCTTCAAATTCTCGTTGTGGGGAACCTCAGGGCTCGTGCGACCTAGAGCCTTCTGGTTCTTGTTATGATGATACCACTGATTCTCGTCATATGACCTTTGCTCTTTTTCCAGCTGCGTTGCACGATGGAGCAGTGTCACGTGACGCCGCAGCGTCGTGTGAATTAGTAGCCTCGCATGATCTTCCCCGTCACTTCTCTTATGGTCGCTTCGCGCCAGATAAGCTGGCCTCGCCAACTGCTCACCCGTCGTCTTTGGACGAGATACCGTTGCCATTTCTGGTCACAAGAGAGAGTATCCCTGCCCAAAGAAACCCCCTCTCTAAACGGAACGTCCATCAGTCTCACCAGTCACGTGAGCTTTCACTTGTTGCGAGACAGCCTTCCTCACCTCGCTGCTCTCCTCCTCATCATTTGCCCTCGCAGCGGTCCGTGCGACTGACTGCCCTGATTCATCCTAGAGATTGGTACCCTCTAGATCTTGTTCAGGGCGAAGGAGGGAGGGAAGCTCCTGAGCAGATCTCTGCTCTGAGGTTTCAACGCCCAGCACTTTCCACGGCGGGTAGGCCCGTGCCAATCATGCCTGTAGGAAAAAGTCAAAGAAACAGTCTGAGGTTCCTAGACCTATGGCATCTTCGTCCAAAGGATCCCCCTCCCAGTTCATCGGGAGGTAGAGTGCTCCCATGGCTGTAGTGTGGGAGGCTGTGATGGGGGCCATTCCCTGTTCTCAATCCTTGGGCAGAACACCTAGAATCCCTCTGTTCGCTGCTCTCCTTCCCGACACCTCTCCTCCTGCAGGTTCTATTAGGACCTCAGAAGGTTCTGCTCTGGCGTGACCTTTTCGTAAGGAGAGACCCCTCCCCTCGGTAAAGGAGTTGGAAGGAAATACTGTAACCTCAGAGGTTTAAGGGAGTTCCCTGCATTTCTGGGTTACTCCTGCTAAACCGAGGTGGAAAAGGAATAGGATTTGGCCGCCTCCCACTAGGAAGGACAGGACAATCCCCATGACAGAGTCCTTCCACCTCTCCCAAATAGTAGTTCCTAGGGAGTCTCGCCCTCCGACTCACTTTGACGTATTCCTCCTTCTGGAAAGGACCAGTACCCTCTCAGGAAAGAGAAGACTGTACGGCCTTCTCTTGTGGAGGAACTCTTGTCTCAGTGCAAGGAACCAAAAGCCCTTTTCACCATTCCAAAGTCCTCGGCAAAAGCTGCGCCTCAGCAAGAGAGGCAGAGGGAAGCCTCGTCTAGTTTGTCAACTATAGTTGCCCTATCAACGGCTTACACTGATGACTTTGACCCACCCCAGGCTCCTATGGATGTGAGTTCGGAGGTTAAGGAGCAATTTGATCTTGAGGATGACCTTTTGCCATCAGCCGCTAAACCTAAGCTCTCAGAGCTAGAGCAGAAGGAGTCAGAGCATGCCTTCTGTCAGGTCTTAACTTGCATTAGAGCCATCAGTGGACTGCCAAATCCATCGGCAGCCACTCACAATGGAAAAGACTTGGTCTTGGACCAGGTCTAAGGTACTCTGAAATCCCTAAGGGCCAGTGCAGATCCACCCTGGTCAAAGGGGTTGAAGAGTGCCAGACAGAAGGCAGTGGCTCAAGCCACAGTCTCCTCTACTTCCTTCTGCACTAGCTCCTCCTCTAATCTCCTCCTGCTGCCGTTTGTGCAGCAGAGAAGATCCATGAGATCCTTAATGAGCCTCTTCCTCCATTGCCTTTGGACCACTCACTAGTGACACTCTCGAGGGGCATCCCCTTCGAGAGACTAACGGGACTCTTGGTCACGTACTCGGCCTTGGAGATCATCAATTAGGAGAAGGTTGCAAAGTATGCCATGAAGGCAACTTCGTGGCTGGACCCCTGGTTGGGATCTGTGGGACACCTGGTCAGATCTCAGGACTGGTCTTGTGAGTCCACAAGGAGGTCACTGGAATCCTTCCTATTGTTCCTCTTTCTCCAGGTTGTTAACCTGTGGGCCAGTACCATCCTTAAGAGGAGGGATTCAATCATTGAGAAGTTTCATCAACAACTCCCACAGGCTGAGGTTTGTAGGCCATGAAACTCCTCTTTCGAGTGGAGTTCTCTTTTTGAGCTGGAAGATGTCGAGCGGGTGTTGGAGAGGTCGAGGAAGTCCAGCTAGGACTCCCTTCCCCAAAAGGCCTTACCAACCTCTGCCACAGAAAAAACAGCCTGCTTCCTGACCGCAGACAAATGGGCTAGGGGCCCAAAACAACAGGCCCTAACGTGTCTAAAAAGTCCTTTCTGGCAACCGTAGAGGTTAAAATTCTTCCCGTGGAGGAAAGGGAAATAGGGGATCTGGCAGAGGCCGATGCCACTAGGACGGGCAATCCTCCCACATATCCACCTGCGGGGGAATGCCTACAGAGCCGCTGGTTAAGGTGGCTGCAGCTTGAGGCCGAACCCTGGACAGTCGACTCAGGATCCAGTCCCAATAAGCTCTTATGCAAAGGGATCTGCTAAGGAGCTACCCTCCTGGCAAGGGTGCTCTCCAAGAGGTTCTTGATGGGTCTCCAAGCTTCTTCAGTCGACTTTCTGGTGAAAAAGACGTCTGGACACAAGTCATCGATCTCTCAGCCTTGAATAGGTTTGTCAGTCAAACTTCGTTCAAGATGGAGACAGCCGATACGGTCAGACAAGCAGTAAGACCGCAGGACTTCATGAGCACACTGGATCTCAAGGACTCGTACTTCCAGATCTCAGTCTATCTGTCTTCCAGGAAGTATCTATGAATCATGTTCAACCATAAACAATACCAGTTCAAGGTACTGTGTTTTGGTCTCTTCACAGCACCCCTGGTCTTTAGGAGAGTGTTCGCCCTAGAGTCATCTTGGGTTCACAGAATTGCCATTCGTCTCCTAAGATACTTGGACGACTGGCTGATTCTAGCAGACTCGGTGGTGACCCTTCTTCAACACCGAGACAGACTTCTGAGGCTTTGTCAAGATTTGGGGATTATGGTAAACCTCGAGAATTCTCAACTGCTTCCCTCTCAAAGACTGGTATATTTGAGCTTTATAATAGACACAAAATGGCACAAAGCCTTTCCATCAGACAAAAGAATTTTGAGGCTGAAGAAGGTAGCACAGCTCTTCCTCAAGCGAGAAGAGCTCCTTGCTCAGAGCTGGCTATGTCTGCTCAGCCATCTATAATCTGTGTCCCGACTAGCACCCAATGGATGCCTGAGGATGAGATCCTTCCAGTGACGTCTAAAGTCCCAATGGAATCAGGCCATCAATTCCCCAGACTCCCCAGTTCACCTAGGACCAGACGTACAGACGGACCTTAGATGTTAATTGGCAGACAAGAACCTCTCCAAAGGGGTCAACTTCTTGTTCCTCCCCTGGAGTTGGTGCTCTTTTTAGATGCATCAAAAGAAGGGTGGGTGGCCCACATGTTGCACCACACCATGTCTGGCCTGTGGTCCGAATCAAAAAGGTATCGGCTCATAATTTTCTGGGAGATGAGGGCAACCTTCCTCCCCCTCCAACAGTTCCACCACTTCCTGGTGGGCCACTCCGTTGTATTGATGAGCGACAACACCACGGTAGTAGCTTACCTAAACAAGGAATGCGGTACCTTTTTGTAGCCCTTGTGCCATCTAGCAGTAGAGATACTCTGATGGGCAGAAGACAGCTCAGTGTCTATCTGCTCACTTCATTCCAGGTAAGAGGAATGTGCTTGCATACAATCTGAGCAGAGCAACTCAGAATGTGGGCTCTGAGTGGTCTTTGAATCATCTTGTAGCCAACAAAGTCCTGACTTGGTGGGGTTCCCTGACTGTGGACCTGTTCGTAACGGCACTAAACTTAAGGCTCCCGCTCTACTGCTCCCCAGTCCCAGATCTACAAGCTCTTTGGCAAGGTGCATTCCAACATCGGTGGGATAACATAGATGTGTACGTGTTCTCCCTGTTCTGTCTGATGAGAAAAGTCCTCAACCAGGTTAGAATAATCAAGAACTTATCAGTGACCCCAATAGCTTCATTATGGCATCACGCAGAGTGGTTCCTGGACCTTCTGCAGCTCCTGACGGAGAACCGAAGGGAACTTCCTCCACAACATATCTACTTAAACAGCCGCATGCCAATATCTTTCACATTGCAGTAGTTTCGCTTCAACTTCATGCTTGGGCAACGAGTTGTGGAAAGGATGTCTAGGCACCTCAGACGCTCTTCAGCATCAGTCTACCAGGTGAAGTGAGCTCTTTTCTGGGGTTGGTGTCGTGGCAGGTATATCTCTCCCCTCGCTAAAATTATCACGTCTCATCTTCCAGCTTCGTGGAAAGTAATATCTCCATAAATAGCTCCAGGTTTGTATCGTTAGGAAAAATACAAATTACAAATTTGTCATTGTTCCGACACAAATACACACCCTTCGCTATTTTTAGCGACATACTTTAGGCGAAGCTGAAAGACGAGCCACGATAATTTTAGCGAGTGATAACCACCCCAACCGCTAGTTGGGTGGGGGGGTGTAGCCAGCAACCCCGCTAACTCACACATCTGGGCTGAGCACCCGCTTTTCTTTGTGGCTCAGTAAAGGAAGGTCACTGCCCCTCTCCTGCCGTTAAGACTTGCCATTTGATTGTTTAACAGTTAATTCTGTTTTTTTCCGTAACAGGAATACAAACCTACGCTATTTATTAGGGGTTATTACTTTCGGTAAAGCAGAAAGGACAAGCCATTAAAATTTTAGTGAGTGTTAACTATCCATTCCACTAGTTAGCAGGGGTAGGGGGATAGCTTGCTACTGCTCCCGCTGACACACCTGTGATTTAGCTCACTTTGCCCTTGGCTCGGCTAGTGAACGGTCGTTGCCGTTCTTCATCCTCACCAAGTTATTTTAGACTGCCATTAATTGGTTTTTGTTTGTGCTTTCTCTTTATTAGTGTGTTTGTGTGTTGATTTCTGCCGACCATGTGTACCTGCCGTGTACTTGAAGGCCGGCCCTGCGGTACTTTCATGTCGGCCATGAACACCGATCATCACACCCTTTTTCCTGCCTGCAGAGGTCAACAGTGTGATAGAGAAAACAAGTGTAGTGAGTGTTGGGAATCATCTACCTCCCAGTGGGAAAGGTTTGGGCGCTGGCGAAAGAAGAAGTCAAAGCAGGATATTTCTCCTTCGAAGATTTCTTCGAAAGGGAAAATACCCAAGGCTTCATCTTCTGCTTCCCAACCTTCCTCTGAAGCTCCTACTCAATCGGCCTCTTCCGAGATATCGTCGAGTAGTAGCGTAGGCCCCTTTATTGTTGGTCAACCCTGGTCCTTGAGAGATGGTGTTGCTTCCCCTAGCGAAGCAGCCCCTTCTCTCTCCCCGGGTGAGGCCTTGTGTCTTTCTCCTTTAGTACAGGTGTGGTCGTCCTTTGGGCTTCCTGGTCTGCCCTCCAAGGACTCCTTGCTGCATCTCATCATCTGTGGTGCTAGTGTGCAGCCTTCGTTGACTTTGGAGGTGGATCCTCTATCGTACGTCAATGCAGTGGTGTCTGAGGCGTCTTCTGCTGCTGCTGCCGACACCCCTACCTCTTCAGGCTCTCCAGCTGTTGCTGCTGACAGCGCTTCCCCCGTTCCTGATCATCCTTCTAGGGGGAAGTAAAGTCTTTCATCTGTCTCTCCTGCGAGTTTTTCTCCTCGGAGGAGGAGTTCACTTAATGCTGCTTCTAAAGCTCAGCTTACTGATCCACGGGCCCCCAGAGGGTGTCATCGATCTCGCAGAACTCGTCCTCTGCTTCGCCTTAGAGGTTGCCCTTCGTCATCGGTGAAAAGGTGCCTCTTTGGCTCTTCAGCCATGTCTTCGCAGCCTTTCCCCGCAGAGGAGCCTCCTCTTCCACCGTCTTCTGGCCCTCGACTTTCGCTCCTTCCTGGACCTTCTCCTGATGACGCTTCTTCTGACGACGCTGCCGCTAGTCCTCGGACTTCGGTCTTGGACTCTTCTGTGGATCACTCGCGATCCCCCGCGGTGGATGTTTGCCCTTACAAAGGGCACATCCCTGATCTTGCCCTACCTTCACCTTTCCTGTCTCGTGATGTTTCAAAACATCGCTTGCCCTTGCGAACACGCCTTCCTTCACAGCGTTCCAGACCGTTGGCTGGGCGGCACCGCTCTCCAACGCACCAGCGCTCACCATCTCGTCAGCGCTCTCCAGGACGCCAACGCTTTCCAGTGCATCAACGCTCTCTAGTATGTCATTGCTCTCCAGCGCATCAGCGCTCTCCTGTGCTTCAGCGTTCTCCAATGCCCCGATCGCCGGCGCTCCAGCACGTTCTCGCTGTTTGAAATACCAGCATTTGCTGGCTCGCCAATGTTCGCCAGCATATCTATGATCAGCAGCACACCTGCACTCACCAGCGCGACAGTGCTCTTCTGCACTCCTGCGCTCTCCTGCGCTCTCCTGTGCTTCTGCGCTCTCCTACTCATCAGCGCTCTCCAGCTCGCAAGCTTTATCCTGTGCGCCAGCGCTCTCAAGCTTCCGAGGGAGAGCTTCCCTTCATCAGCTGTTTAGCAAGCCTCCTCCTAATAGGGAGAATTGCTGACAGCTCGACGAAGATCAGTAGCTGCTATCTCATCGCCAAAGACTATGCTTCTCCCCCTTGGACTGGGGAAAAGCAAAGCTCAAGGCAAGGCGGGAGGACATCTCTCTCGTCGAGAGATCCTTTCGTGACCAGCTAGTGCCTTTGGCCGAGGACGACGCTTCTCCCCCTAGAAGGGGAAAGTAAGTCTGAGGCATTGTCCTCCTTTAGGACATCTCTCATCTGCGAGAGATTGATCCGTGATCAGCATGAGACGTACGCCTATGCTTCTCCCCCTAGGGTGGGGAGGGGAAGCATAGTTCTATGGGAAAACATTCCTCTCATTTGCAAGAGAAAGTTCGTGATCAGCTTTTTTGTGACAGAGCAGACTCCCTCTCCTGAGGAACGTGCTAGACATTCCCCTTTTGGAGTCTGGCGTGTGGAGGAGTTTCTGACCCCTCTTCATCCTGGCCGTGCTCCTCCCCAGCGGTAAGATGTCTTTTGGAACCTTTGGGTTCTAGTGATGATGTTCCTTCGGATTCTCGTGTCAGTCTTGCATCGGGCTTGGGTGACCCCGAGTCTCTGGGCCCTCGTTACATTGAGCCTTCGGGCTCTCGTGAAGGTTACACCGAGCCTACTGGCTCTTGTAACCTGGGACCTTCAGATCCTCATTACGCTAAGCCTGCAGATTCTCGTGACCCGGTACCCTTGGGGTCCCGTTGTGTAGAGCCCTCGGACTTCGTGATTTGCATTACGTTGAGTCTTCGGCTCTCATGACCCTTGTTATGTTGAGCCCTCGGGGTCTCGTAACCCAGAGTCCCCAGACTCTCGTTGAATATTCCTCCATGCTCTCGTAACTCTCGTCGCGCTAAGCCTTCGGGCTCTTGTGACTTGTGTTGCGCTGAGCCCTCTGGTGACCCTTGTTACGTTAATCTTTCACTCTCTTGTGACCCTCGTTACGTTGAATCTTCGGGCTCTCGTAACCCAGAATCTCCGGACTCTCATTATTGAGAGCCTCTGGGCTCTTGTCACGCTGAGCTTTCTGGATCCCGTGACTAGGTTGAGCCTTCGTGCTTTGTGACTCCTGTTATGCTGAGCCTTTGGTCCCTTGTAATTCGTTTCGCTGAACCTTGGGTTCTCGTGGCACTCGTTATGTTGAGCATTCTGGCTCTTGTGACTCCTGTTACGCTGGTCCTTCAGTTTCTCGTAATCCTCGTTATGCTGGGCCTTCCGGCCCTCATAACCCTGAGTCCTCGTGCTCTTGTCACTCTGAGGCCGCGGGCTCTCGTAACCATGGGCCTCCTAGTCCGTATTATGCAGAGTTCTTGGGTTCTCATGACACAGAACCTTCGGGTTCTTGTCACTCTGAGACTTCGGGTTCTTGTCACTCTGAGCCTTAGGGTTCTTGTCACTCTGAGCCTTCGGGTTCTTGTCACTTTGAGCCTTCGAGCTCTGTTGACACGGAGCCTTCGGGTTCTTGTCACTCTGAGCCTCCTGGCTCACGTTACGTTTTGCCTCCTGGATTTTTTTAACTCAGAACCTCCGGGTTGTTGTCGCGCTGAACCTCTTGGTTCTCGCGAATGCGAGCCTTCGGGCTCTCGTGACTTTCAGCCTTCAGGCTCTTGTGACTTTCAGCCTTCAGACTCTCGTGACTTCGGGCCTTTGGACCCTAGTCATTCTGAACCTTGAGGGTCTCTTGACCCTGAGGCTTCGAGCTCTCGTTGCGTGAAGCCTTAGGGCTTTCGTGATTTCAGGCCTTTGGGCCTTCGTCATGTAGAAGTTTTTGATTCTCGTGTCATTGAGCTCAGATTTTCGTCTCGCCGAGCCTTCGGGCTCTCGCTACGTTGATCGCCAAGGATCTTGTAGTGGGACGACTGCTCTCTATGCTGCAGCGTCGTGTGAGTTATGTCACTCTACAGTCCTAGCAGCTGGTTGCTATGCATCAGGTAACAGTGCCAACGTTGCGCGACGTACTAGCGCTGCGTGACGTTTCAGCGTCACGTGACTTGTAAACATCACTTTATGCTCCCAGCTGGTCGCCATGCATCAGCTATGCTGGTCTTGCCAGCTTTGTGCCTTTTGTCTTCGGACGAACCACCGTCAACTTCCCCCACCCCTCCCACTATCTAGTGGTTGGGGTAGCAGGTGGCTACTGATGGTCTCTCATCACCGAGAAACCCTCACCCTCTGCGAGGTCTTTGCCTACATTAGATGGTGGTATTTCTTGCTAGCGAAAAAGCAGAAGCTGGCAACCCCTTACGAGAAAGCGTTCGCTGGTAACCCCATACGAGAAAGTGTTTGCTGGCATCCCCATACGAGAAAGTGTTATATGACAACCCCATACAAACCTGCATAGTGTATGTGTTTGTTGTCCTGGGCTAACAAACCCTTACATACGAGACTACACCCTTTATGGGAAACTCGTCCCTGAGAAGTTTTATGTAAGTCCTACAGGCGTTTGTTATGACTCAATAAAAGGCCGTAAGAACTCCTCCTGAGGTGCATGCATGCTCTCCAAGAAGAAAAAACCTTTTGATTATTGCCACAATCACATTTTCTACCGATAGCTTGAGTCAGCCACATGCTGTCATTGTGCCTCTGGGCACAACCAATTCTTGTTTAACACGATAGGCTTGTGAGTCATTTTTTATCTTTTTACCTTTATGGATTATAGTCTCAAGCCTCTAGTGGTAAAATTATAGAATGATGTAATAAACAGTTCGTAGAAAATAAGATTGGTTTTGAATGTAGTTTGTGGTGCTTTGGATGGTTTTGATCATGATTCCTGTCGGATATTGATAGTTATTGAATTATGGTGGGTCAACTACCATAACTGAAAAGATATGGCTTTGCACTATGTATCTTTATCAGTTACGTTTGAAACACCTTAAGATGTAGTGTTCTTGTCAAATTGTTATGATATTTAAATTAACTTTTTTAAACTTTGTTTCCATTAGTCATCATCATAAAAAAGTCATTGTAATAAAAAAACAGTTACCCTAATCAAAACCCAATAACAGTAATGAAAGACTGTCAAAACACTGGAGCTTTTGTTTGCCAGGATTTCCAGACAAAATGGGTTTTCATCCCGTTTTGCTTCGTTCGTAGCAGTGTCATTGTATTACAAATACCTCTTTACTTAACTGAGGTTATGATTTACTGGGTTTTGCTCTGCCATATGGTTGCCTAGCTCGCAATTAAACATTATCTCACTGCTCCTATGTTCTGGGAAGGAGATTATGTTTCACTATGCGCGTTATCCCCATGGGCTAGTATTTTGCCATTAATTTTCAATTACTGTATATAAACTTAAAATGGTGAATACACACTTAACAAAGGGACGAATTGTATAGCTTCGCGCTCCAGCATCTGTTTGAACATGGACCAGGCTTCCATTTCCAATGATGAGACTCAATGTCTCAAACACACGTTTCTACCCTAATCTTTTATTATTGATATGATCAGTAAAATAAGAGCTCTGATTATATTGGATTTTTCAATATTAAACTTAGCCGGTGATCATATAAGCTGCAGCTCTGCTGCCCGACAGAAAAACCTACGGTCAAAATACGCCAGCGATCGCTATGCAGGAGGGGGTGTACATCAACAGCGCCATCTGTCGAGCAGGTACTTAGTACTCCAAGTAAACAAAGAACCAATTTTCTCTCTGTCGTGCCACCGGCAAGACCTACTAAATTCGCTGTTGCTTACTGGATTGGTTTTCACAGATTTTGGTGAAGTACACATTTCTAGTTATTAGCTTTCGCTTTGCAGAGGTTATCTTCAATACTTCCTTGCATTCTTTTATTGAATTTTGGATTATTTGTTGACGACTTGGATAGATTTTGAATTCCCCTTTGACTAATTCAAGATGGCTGACCCTTCTCAAGTCCCTAAATACAGAAAGTGTAGTGCTAGGGACTGTTCAAGGCGTCTTCCGAAGGCCTCTATCGATCCGCACACCGTTTGTTCCAATTGTTGGCGTAAAACCTGTCAATTGCAAGATCGATGTGAGGAATGCGTTGGGCTTTCGGAATTCGATTTTCTCGAATTCCTGAAATATTCACGTAGGCTAGAGAGAGATAGAGTCAGGAGAAGTTCATCTCGCTCCGTTGATATTTCCTCTCCCCATGCCCCACAACCTATTCCTTCCCCTGTAGTGGTTGCTCCTGATCCCCCTTCTAGCACTCAACAACCTTCGATGGCAGATATGATGCGTGCCATCCAGGCTCTGGGTGAGAGAGTCGAGTCATTGGCGAGTGACCGTAACCAACTCATGGCAGACGTCAAGGAGTTGAAGGGTAAGAGTGCAGTGGGTAGTGACAAAGTGAGTGGTAGTGTTGTGGAAAGTGTTAGTGTTGCGCTTGAGGGTGCGTCTGTTCGTGCCTGTCGTCCTCCCAGTCCGGGACCTCTTGCAAGCTCCCAAGCCCAGGGGAGAAGCAATGTCGTACGACCAAAGGGTTCGACAGGCTTTAATCAGCGGACAGACGTTCCCTCCGTGGTTTCGGACGTATCTTACCAAGATCGCCCCACCCACAAGAAGACGAGAGAGCCCATTTATTCCTCGTCTGCGGAAGATGTTTCTCGGAAGAAACAATGGACCAAGGTCTCACAACCTCTTAAACGCAAGTCGGTCCCTTCCGCGCAAGTCCAACGGCCCAGTTGTAGCCACTGGGTCAGTTCGGACTCGCTGCAGTCTTCCGATGACTGCACACCTCCTAAGAGAGGCAAAGCGGTACCGCAACAGGCAGTAACACCGTCTGTTGCCGCACCTGCTACTGTAGACCCTAAGTGGTCTTTGCTGCAGACCATGCAGACGCAGTTAACGTCTTTAATGCAGGACTTTCGTGCGGAGAAGGTTGACGCTGCACCCGTTAGCCTACAACCAACCACGGTTGTGCGTCCAGTAGACGCTGAGGCTACCTTCTCCCGCACTCCAGCTGTGAGAGTCCCGCCACCCATGCGCAGTGTACCCTGCCAGCCGCATGTTGACGTTCAGCGACGCACGGAACCCTCCGTTGACGTTCGCGAGTTACAACAACAACCTAAGTTGTTTTGTTTTGACGCGGTGCGTCAACCTCCGCAACCCACTGTGGTTACCACTACTCGCCCACAGCAGACTAGACAGTCAGGAGTAGACGCTTTGCGCCCCCGCGCTGCTATGGTTGTTGCCAGCTCACAGACTGGCCTACAGTTCCATGACGTTGCGTCCAGTGCAGTCACGCATGCACCCGTGCTGCCGGACTCAGCTGACCAGCCAATTCCTACTCCTTTGCCGCTTCCTCCTCAGTATTCAGACGATGGACTCTCTGATGATGACGACGCTGCACACCTTGACGACCCGCACACGGACATCGACGAACCCAAGACCACGCCTCCCTCCTTGGACTTTAGGAAAGTTCTTGCACTGTTCAAGGAGATGTATCCTGATCAGTTTGTTTCTGCAGCCCCACGCTCTCCTCCATCTGAGTTCGCTTTAGGCACGCAGTCATCCGCGCCTGCCTTTACGAAGCTCGTCCTCGCCCGCTCGTCCAAGAGAGCTTTAAGAGTGTTGGGAGATTGGATGCAATCCAAAAAGCACCTTGGGAAGACAGCATTCTTGTTTCCCCCTGCGAAACTCGCTTCCAGATCGAGCGTCTGGTATGCCACGGGAGAAGTTCTCGGCTTGGGAGTTTCTGCCTCTGCCCAGGGCGACTTCTCAAGTCTAGTAGACTCTCCCCGCAGGCTAGCCATGAGACGCTCCAAGATTTGTTGGACTCCTTCAGACTTAGACCATCTGATGAAAGGAGTGTTCAGAGCCTTCGAGGTTTTTAATTTTTTGGATTGGTGTTTGGGAGCGTTGAGCAGGAAGACCTCCCCTTCTGACAAGGAAACTTCCATGCTCATTATGTCCTGCATGGACAAGGCCATACGGGACGGTTCCAGTGAGCTTGCGGCTTCATTCGTTTCCGGGGTCCTCAAGAAACGGGATAACCTTTGCTCCTTCTTGTCAGCTGGAGTAACACAATGTCAGAGATCGGAACTTATGTTTGCTCCTCTCTCAAAGTGCCTTTTCCCAGAGGAGTTGATCAAGGAAATTGCTGCCTCCTTGATTCAAAAAGACACGCATGACCTTGTTGCGTCATCTGCCCGCAAAGCCACCCCTTTGCCTACCGTGTCTAGACCCAGGATGGATACTCCAGCGTCAAGATTTATTCCGCCCTTTCGTGGCAGAGCCTCCAGCAGAGGAGGTGCTCGTGCCGAAGGTAAACGTGGGAGTAAGAAGAAAGGTACCAAGTCCTTTAGAGGCAGAGTCTGAGTGCCACCTTCTTCAGACAGCAGTGGGAGCCAGACTCAAGAACTACTGGCAGTCCTGGGAGAACAGGGGCGCAGATGCACAATCTGTGAAGTTGCTCAGAGAAGGGTACAAGATCCCGTTCTTGCGCAAACCCCCTCTAGCAACGACTCCCATCGACCTCTCTCCCAGGTACAGAGAGGAGGACAAGAGACTAGCGTTGAAGCAAGAGGTGTCTCTCTTACTAGAAAAGGGAGCGGTAGTCAAAGTCCGGGACCATCAATCCCCGGGCTTCTACAACCGTCTCTTCTTAGTGGTAAAGAAGACAGGAGGGTGGAGACCGGTGCTAGACGTCAGTGCTCTGAATGTCTTTGTCACAAAGCAGACGTTCGCCATGGAGACGACAAAGTCTGTCCTAGCAGCGGTCAGGAAGGAAGACTGGATGGTCTCTTTAGACCTCAAGGACGCTTACTTTCACGTCCCCATCCACCCAGATTCCCAACCTTTTCTAAGGTTCGTTTACGGGAAGGTTGTCTACCAATTTCAAGCCCTGTGCTTTGGCCTAAGCACGGCGCCTCTTGTCTTTATGAAACTGATGAGGAATATTGCCAAATTCCTGCATTTAGCAGACATCAGAGCCTCCCTCTATTTGGACGACTGGCTTCTAAGAGCTTCGTCCAGTCGTCGCTGTCTGGAGAATCTAAAGTGGACTCTAGATCTGACCAAGGAATTGGGTCTCCTGGTCAATATGGAAAAGTCCCAACTGGTCCCATCCCAAACTATAGTGTACTTAGGGATGGAGATTCACAGTCAAGCTTTTCGGGCTTTTCCGTCGGCCCCCAGAATAAGTTCAGCCCAAGGATGCATCCAGAACATGCTAAAGAAGGACCGATGTTCAGTCAGACAGTGGATGAGTCTGATAGGGACGCTTTCATCACTGGACCAGTTCATTGCGTTAGGGAGACTGCACCTCCGTCCCCTTCAATTTCACCTAGCTGTTCACTGGAGAAAGGACAAGACGCTAGAAGCGGTTTCGATCCCCATTTCCGAGAAGATGAAGTCATCACTGACTTGGTGGAAGGACAACATCTACCGCAGAGAGGGTCTGCCCCTGGCTGTTCAGACCCCCAACCACGTTCTCTTCTCGGACGCATCGGACACGGGCTGGGGTGCGACATTAGACGGTCGGGAATGCTCGGGCACTTGGAACTCGGATCAAAGAACGTTACATATCAACTGCAAGGAGCTACTGGCAGTTCATCTGGCCTTGAAAAGCTTCAAGTCCCTCCTTCTAGGCAAGGTGGTGGAGGTGAACTCAGACAACACCACGGCCTTGGCGTACATCTCCAAGCAAGGAGGGACCCATTCTATGACGTTGTACGAGATCGCAAGGGACCTCCTCACCTGGTCAAGAGATCTAAACCTGTCTCTAGTAACGAGGTTCATTCAAGGCAACATGAATGTCATGGCGGACCGCCTCAGTCGGAAGGGTCAAATCATCCCAACAGAATGGACCCTACACAAGAATGTATGCAAGAGACTATGGGCCACATGGGGCCAACCTACCATAGATCTCTTTGCAACCTCGATGACCATGAGGCTCCCAAATTATTGCTCGCCAATCCCGGACCCAGCAGCAGTTCATATAGATGCTTTTCTACTGGATTGATCCCATCTAGACCTTTATGCATTCCCCCCGTTCAAGATTGTCAACAAGGTACTGCAGAAGTTCGCCTCTCACGAAGGGACAAGGTTGACGTTGGTTGCTCCCCTCTGGCCCGCGAGAGAATGGTTCACCGAGGTACTTCAATGGCTGGTGGACGTTCCCAGAACTCTTCCTCTAAGAGTGGACCTTCTACGTCAGCCACACGTAAAGAAGGTACACCCAAGCCTCCACGCTCTTCGTCTGACTGCCTTCAGACTATCGAAAGACTCTCGAGAGCTAGAGGTTTTTCGAAGGAGGCAGCCAGGGCGATTGCTAGAGCAAGGAGGACATCCACTCTTAGAGTCTACCAGTCGAAGTGGGAAGTCTTCCGAAGCTGGTGCAAGTCGGTATCAGTATCCTCAACCAGTACCTCTGTAACCCAAATAGCTGACTTCCTATTATACCTGAGGAAGGAAAGATCGCTTTCAGCTCCCCCGATCAAAGGTTACAGAAGCATGTTGGCAGCAGTCTTCCGTCACAGAGGCTTAGATCTTTCCAACAACAAAGATCTACAGGACCTCCTTAAGTCTTTTGAGACCTCGAAGGAGCGTCGTTTGGCCACACCAGGTTGGAATTTAGACGTGGTACTAAGATTCCTTATGTCAGAAAGGTTCGAGCCACTACAATCAGCCTCCTTTAAAGATCTCACTTTAAAGACTCTTTTCCTCGTCTGCTTAGCAACAGCTAAAAGAGTCAGTGAGATACACGCCTTCAGCAGGAACATCGGATTTTCATCTGAAACGGCTACATGTTCTTTACAGCTTGGTTTTCTAGCCAAAAACGAACTACCTTCTCGTCCTTGGCCGAAATCGTTCGATATTCCAAGCCTTTCTAATTTGGTTGGAAATGAAATAGAAAGAATCTTATACCCTGTTAGAGCTCTTAAGTTCTATTTAAGACGAACTAAACCTTTACGAGGACAGTCAGAAGCTTTATGGTGTGCTATTAAGAAACCTTCTTTACCTATGTCAAAGAATGTAGTTTCCTATTATATCAGACTGTTGATACGAGAAGCTCATTCCCATCTGAATGAGGAAGACCATGCTTTGCTGAAGGTAAGGACACATGAAGTTAGAGCTGTCGCAACTTCAGTGGCCTTTAAACAAAACAGATCTCTGCAGAGTATAATGGACGCAACCTATTGGAGAAGCAAGTCAGTGTTCGCGTCTTTTTATCTTAAAGATGTCCAGTCTCTTTACGAGAACTGCTACACCCTGGGACCATTCGTAGCAGCGAGTGCAGTAGTGGGTGAGGGCTCAACCACTACATTCCCCTAATTCCATAATCTTTTTTAATCTTTCTCTTGAAATGTTTTTATTGTTGTTTTTTGGGTTGTCCGGAAGGCTAAGAAGCCTTTCGCATCCTGGTTGATTTGGCGGGTGGTCAAATTCTTTTCTTGAGAAGCGCCTAGATTAGAGGTTTTGATGAGGTCCTTTAGTATGGGTTGCAACCCTTGATACTTCAGCTCCTAGGAGTCGCTCAGCATCCTAAGAGGATCGCGAGGCTCAGTAAGGAAGACGTACTTAAAAAGGCAGAGTAATTGTTCAAGTCGACTTCCTTACCAGGTACTTATTTATTTTATGTTTGTTATTTTGAATAACTGCTAAAATGAAATACAAAATACTTAGCTCATAATAATGTAAACATGTAATGCTGGTCTCTACCCACCCCCTGGGTGTGAATCAGCTTATATGATCACCGGCTAAGTTTAATATTGAAAAATGTTATTTTTATTAATAAAATAAATTTTTGAATATACTTACCCGGTGATCATATATTAAAGGACCCTCCCTTCCTCCCCAATAGAAACCCAGTGGACCGAGGAGAAAATTGGTTCTTTGTTTACTTGGAGTACTAAGTACCTGCTCGACAGATGGCGCTGTTGATGTACACCCCCTCCTGCATAGCGATCGCTGGCGTATTTTGACCGTAGGTTTTTCTGTCGGGCAGCAGAGCTGCAGCTTATATGATCACCGGGTAAGTATATTCAAAAATTTATTTTATTAATAAAAATAACATATTGCAATACAGTACTGAAATTAAGTAACAAAGAGGTTTAAAATATAAATTGCCGGCCCTTTATTCTGCTTGAACAAGTTATTTATGGCAGTAGCATCACCTATCACTGCTTTTCTGAACTACCAGGTGGAAGGAGGCTCTTATGATATGTGCTATGACAACAAAAAATGCAAAACGGGTATTTTTATTAAAATCTGTAACTTTGTTGATAGAGGTTTCCGCCAGTAGTACTGTATATGATATTCAAAATAGTGTTTGTTCCCATACTAACAAACCTTCCGTTATTTATGTGGATATTCTTTCAGCGGCAGCTGGAGGTAGCCATTAGACTTCAATTGCGAGGTAGCAACCCTGCCTAATCGCTTAGCGTGTAGGCAGGGGGTGGCTGGGGCCGGTACCCAGCCGCCTCTATATATACTCTCACAGCGGTGAGAGACGTCTTTATTTCTTTTGGCTGCGTAGAAATCGAATGTGTCCACTCTCCTCCTGACTGTCATTGGACTTATTGATTTTTGCTTTCTCTTTGCAAGTGTACGTGTTCTTCTGCAAACGCCTCCACCATAAGAACGTGTCCAGAACGAGAGGGTGCGGTGTGCGGGACCTTCATGTCGTCGTTAGAGACCGACCCGCACTTTCTGTGTCCGACGTGCCGAGGGCATCGTTGGGAGCGGGATCGCCCTGCGCACAGTGTAGGGAGTGGTCTACCTCCCCATGGGAGAAGTTTGGGTGGCGTAGGAAGAAGAAGGCTAAGAGCGATTGCTCTCCCTCAAGGGCGAGCGGTGAGAGTTTTTCTTTTTCTCGCACCCCTAAATCTCTCTCAAAAACTCCTTCTCGCGCGCCCTCTCATGAGGGATACGCGAGTAGGAGCGCAGATCGCTCATCTCCTTGGCAACCCCAGGGTACTGGGTGGATTGTTGCTTCCCCTAGAGGAACAACTTCTCCTCTAGCTGCTGGCGAGCCTTTCTCCCTTTCAGATTTGTTTCAGGTGTGGTCGTCCTTAGGGATTTCGGGACCCCCCTTCGAAGGAGGAGCTGCAGCTCCTTCTTCAGTGTGGGGCCACAAGGGAACCTTCTCCGGAGCCGTCGACATCTCACGCCTTGGAACTGTGTGAGGTCCATCTGTCGCCTTCCACTGGCCCTTCCACGTGTGGACGAGGTGATTGTTCGCGTTCGCCTCTCCAACGACCCTCTGCTGATGACGAACCCTCTCTCCATCCTGGGACCTCGTCATCCCTTAATCCTCAACCCTCTGTTTCTTCCCACCGAAACACTCTGGTTGCAGGTGACGATCTTCCAGGGATCAGTGCGCCTTCCACCAGCAGTACTAAGTGACGAGCATAAACAAACAGGGCAGTACCTTTTTGCAGCCTCTATGCTATCTTTCAGTAAAGATCCTCAGTTGGTCAGAAGAACATTCGGTGGCTCTATCAGCTCGCTTCTTCGTCGGCAAGAGGAATGTGCTTGCGGACAATCTGAGCAGAGCGACTCAGATAGTAGGCTCGGAATGATCTTTGAATCGTCAGTTAGCAAACAAAGTCCTGACTTTTTGGGGTTCCCCGACTGTAGACCTGTTCGCAACATCTCTGAATAGCAAGCTTCTGCTGCACTGTTCTTCAGTCCTGAACCCTCAGGCTGTATGGCAAGATGCATTCCAACAACGGTGGGACAACACCAACGTTTACGCCTTTCTCCCCCGTTTTGTCTGATGAGAAGACTGTTCAACAAAACAAGAGCGTCCTAAGATCTAATGATGACCCTTGTACCTCCACTATGGCATCACACAGAGTGGTTCCCAGACCTCTTGCAACTTCTCGTAGATCTACCGAGAGAATTCCCTCCATGACCAGATCTACTCAAACAGCCACACGCGAACATCTTCCACAAGACCGTGCAGTCGCTTCGACTTCACGCTTGGAGACTATCCAGCGTCTCCTCTCTCAGAAGGGCTTTTCACGACAAGTTACGCAACAAATGTCTGGACACTTGAGTAGGTCCTCAGCTTTGGTCTACCCGGCGAAATGGAGAGTCTTCTGTGGTTTGTGTCGCGGAAGGAATATCTCTCTACTGAATGCCACTATTCCAGTAATAGCCGAGTTTCTTGTATACCTTCGGGAGGAAAAGCTCCTTTCAGTATCGGCGGTGAAAGGCTATCGTTCAGCCTTAAGCCTTGTCTTCAAGCTGAAAGGAATCAATATTTCCTGTTTGTTGGAGCTTTCTTTACTTATACGGAGTTATGAGATCACTTGCCCTCACTCAGAGATCAGGCCTCCTCCTTGGAACGTGGTTTACGTCTTGAGGTCCCTAAAAGGAGCTCCCTACAACGATGACGCCGTGCAATTGACCGAAATCTCACTTGAAGATGGCGTTCCTGCTTGCTTTAGCCTCGGCAGAGAGAGTCAGGGAATTTCATGGCCTCTCATATGACATCGCCCATTCAAGGGGATGGGGGGAAGTGACGCTCAGCTTCGTCCCTGAGTTTATTGCTAAGACTCAAAATCTGGGGGTGCTGGACCATAGATTCGGGCCCTTTCAGATTGCGAGTCTTCGTTCTGTAACCAACGACCCAGTAAGGAGTTTGAGATTCTATCTTGAACGCACTGCAGCAACACGGCCCAGACTAACATCTCTGTTTGTTAGCCCAGGGAGAGTAAAGAGGAGAATCAGAAAGAACACAGTTTCTTCCTGGATTCACCAAGTGATCAAAAAAGCCTTGGCTCCGGATCCTCCTCAGGCTCGTCGACCTAGAGCCCATGACGTCAGGGGAATCAGTACTTCCCTGGCATTTAAACACAACTTCTCCATGCTGCAGGTTCTCCAAGCGGGTGTGGAAAAGACAAACCACATTCACGGCCCATTACCTCAAAGACATGACCCACAGGCGACTCGATACGTTTACTGTCAGTCATGTGGTGGCTGCTCAACAAGTGGTTTGAGATACCTCAAGCTCCTTGATGGACAAGTAGCAATTGGTTGAGGGCTTTGGTTACCCGGGTTAAGACTGGGATGAATGAGAAGAATGCTTGGCTTTCTTTTCTTCATCTTCCCCTCCCTTGGAGTACAGCACCATGGGTACCTCTGCAAGCTGGCTTCAACCTCTGCAGGTAATTATCACATCCCTTGTGTAACCTAGTATAAGTCATAGAGTTTTTAAACTGTCCACATCCCCATTGCTTTCTGCCAGGGAGCATTGGGATTCGTCTTGTTGTTTTTCCTATTTAAACTCAGATGTTCATACAAATACCAACCTCTATTTTACCACATTGCACAGGCCGTGAGTATACTCACTTTGTATATTTCAGCGAGGTGTCAAAGTTTTCCCTAGACCACAGTCATATACTGTACTAGGTAAAATCGGGTCAATGTCCATGCCAGATCTAGGACTTCCACCCACCTAAGAGTGAGTCATCCACATAAATAACGGAAGGTTTGTTAGTAGGGGAATAAATGACAAATTCGGAGATAATTTGTATTTTTCCTTAACTAATACAAACCTGGAGTTATTTATATAAATTGGCCCGCCATCACCTGTCCCCGAGAAGTCCTGCCTGCAATAAAAAATGTCTCACCGCTGTGAGAATATATATAGAGGCAGCTGGGTAACCACAGTTAGGCAGGGTTTCCACCTCACAACTAAAGGCTAATGGCTACCTCCAGCTGCCGCTGAAAGAATATCCACATGATTAACTCCAGGTTTCTATTAGTTAGGGAAAAATACAAATTATCTCCAAATTTGTCATATTTGCAAAGATCTGTTCAATTACGTGAGTTTCAATGCCCTAACTAATATTGCACCATTCTATAATTGAACCAAAAAAATTACCCTTATATTACTGTAATATCAAAATTGTTTGAAGCACAATAATATATCTAGGGAACCATATTTACAAGAGGTACTAATAGTGTATATTATTTTCTGGGATATACCCTGTTGTTGTGTAAAAATATAATTGTTCTGGCATAATTACAAACCCTCTATTTATAAGTATTACTTTTGACGTAGCTGAACGACGAGCCAAGATAATTTTAGTGAGGGATAACTACCCCATTTGCTAGTTAGCAGGTGGGGGTGGGGTTGACCAGTTGCCCCGCCCACTCGCCCCTCTCGGCTGAGTAACCCATTTTCCCTTTGGCTCGGTAGAGTGCCGACATACTGTCGTTCTCTCCTGCATTTGACTTGCCTTGATTAATCCTTTCTCTTTTTCGCTTTTCAGATTGTATGTGCGACTGGAGTCACGGTATGCGTACTTGTCCTGGTCCTGAGGGCCGCGCATGAGTTACCTTTATGTCTGCCGTTGAGACAGATCCTCACCTGCTGTGCCTGGCTTGTTGGGGCCATCAGTGTTCGAGGGAGGTCACCTGTGATCAGTGTTGGGAGGGGTCTGCCTCCCAGTGGGAGAGGTTCGGGCACAGGAAGAAGAGGGCTTAGCCTAATTCTTTGCCTTTGGGGTCTTCCTCGAAGTCTAAGAAATCACGAGCTTCTTCTTCTACCCCTTAACATCTTTCCGAAGCTGGTGCTTCGCTGGTCCCTTTCGGGGAACGGGTGAGTTGCAGCACAAGCCTGGTTACTCCAAGTCAACATGCGGGCTAGGCGACGATGTTGACTATCCTAGCGAGTTAGCTCCGTGTCTTCTCCCAGGGAGCGCCTGCTCGTTTACTGACATCTTGTCTATTTGGCCATTGCTTGGCGTCAATGGTTCCCTTTTGAAGGAGGTTCTTTTCTAACTCCTTCAATTGGGAGTGGAGAGAAAGCGTCCTTCACCTTCCTCCGCGTTGGTTGATCCTCCTTATGTGGGTTGCAGGCGCTGCAGCCCGTTGGTCAGACCCACTCATTAAGTACTTACTGCTGTACATACTTCCCCTTCGATTTAATTTTCACCCTGTGACAATGCCACGCCTGACAGGAATTCCGAGTCCGCACAATCTCTAACCACACACGACGGGATGTAAGGGAGCCTTTAGACTTAGCATTGATCAGAACACCATATTTTATACAATGTTTCAAGTCAGATAAACCCATCCTTGTCTGTCTCCTTTTGAATTCCAAGACAGGTTATATTCATATACGAGTGGGAATTCGTAGTAAAATTTAGTTCATATGGCTCACAATCATGGTCATATTCAGGTAGAGGCAGTCTACTTAAACACTCACTGTTGACATTATCTGTGCCTTTTGAATACTCAAAACAATAATCTGAGCTGTAACCCAGCAGAGCATGTGAAAGGTACTCCTACTGTTTGGGAGAACAGTTTACACAAATGTTTTTATAATAAATATGATGAATTTTAAACCAGAAAGAAATTCTATTTCACTGAAACACCACAGGAATTTTTTTTTTTATGATGCTAGTGACATTTTTTAAATTCATATTGAAAGCTGGCCTTCTTACTCGTTTTTAAATAGTATATTAAATTTTAAAAGTTTAATTTTTAAATATTAAACTTAGCCGGTGAATATATAATAGCTGACGTCTCCGACGGCTCGACAGATTCCAAAAACTCGCGAGCGATCGCCATGAAGGTAGCGGGTGTGCCCACCAGCGCCGACTATCGGCCAGATACCGCATATACATGTAAACAGCCTCAGTTCTTCTCTGTCGGTTTCATCGACAAGTCGATTCCACTCGCTTTATGACCTCGAGTTTTCTACCGAATTGGTGAAGTACTTGGTTTTGGTTTTATTGCTTTCGCCGCGTTGGATTATTCAATTCTATCCTCAAAAGAAATGCTTTTGAAAGGAGAGTAAAAGTGTTTTGCCCTTGCTTTTTTATCTCTGGTTTTTTTCCATAGAGTAAAGATGGCCGACCCTTCCCTCAGTGTACGGAAGTGTGTTTTAGGCTTTTAGTAATTATTTTATCACGTTAAAAATTATTGTTGATAATTATAGATTTTCCTCTATATATTTTATATCTCACCCGCCTTTATTAGGCCTCTTCGATTAGCTTTCCATTTATACTAAACATCAAGATAAATTTTATGTTTTGTTTATATGCGGCCTTTACCTCCGAGATGTAGGCGGTCCTAACTTGGAAACCGAAGTTAAACAACGTTGAGCCCATTCAACTTTTATTTTCGTTAAGTTTAAATCATTTGCTCTGTAAGAGTTATGAAATGAATATTTTTTAGAAAATATTTTAAGTAAGATATTCTTTGAATAGTCTTCGTGCTGTTTTTTCAAAGATGAACTAACGTTTGGTTTATTTATGCTAGGCAGTTTGCGCTCTATCGTTACGATAGAGAAAGAGAGAATCACGGTTTCACTTTGCAGAAAGAGTAAATCGATTTTGACGTTTTGTTCATTCTTCTTTCAAACTGAAGTGTTTTAAATACTAATTTAAAGGAACTTGTTAATTTTCAATTTCTTAGTCCTTTCAGTTTTTTCCTTTGGTCAAATAACCTGTTTATTGACGAAGGGTGAGTGGGCTTTTCTCTTGTGTGTGACAAGAGAGAGAGAGAGAGAGAGAGACGGAGAGAGAGAGAGAGGAAGAAAGAACGATCCGATCTTTATTCTCGTCCCAAGTAAAGCCTGCCTGACACTTGCACGCATTCGTGGCACGCACTGGCACGCATTGATGCGCAAACTCGCGTGAACGAGCCGTGAAAATGTCGTGAACAGTGCGGGAACTCGCGTGCCAGAGCGTACCAATGCGTGCCATGCGGGCCCAAAACTTTGAAATGTTTAAAGTTTGTGGCACGCATTGGCACGCACTAAATGGCCGTGAAATAGTCGTGAACGATGCGCCAACTGGAGTGAACTGGAGTGAACAGTGCGGGAACTGGAGTGAACAGTGCGGGAACTGGCGGGAACTGGAGTGAACGATGCGGGAAGTGGCGTGAACTTTATAATGAAGAGAAACAAAAAGTTAACGAAAAAATTAATGAAAAGGAAAGAAAAATAAACCTAATAAATTTTTATATTTGCTGTTTTAATGTGAAAAAAAAAATTATATCTTATTTCAAACTATTTCTATAACTTTATAATGAAGAGAAACAAAAAGGAAACGAAAAAATTAATGAAAAGGAAAGAAAAATAAACCTAATAAATTTTTATATTTGCTGTTTTAATGTGAAAAAAAAATTATATCTTATTTCAAACTATTTCTATAACTTTATAATGAAGAGAAACAAAAAGGAAACGAAAAAATTAATGAAAAGGAAAGAAAAATAAACCTAATAAATTTTTATATTTGCTGTTTTAATGTGAAAAAAAAAGATATCTTATTTCAAACTATTTCTATAACTTTATAATGAAGAGAAACAAAAAGGAAACGAAAAACTTAATGAAAAGGAAAGAAAAATAAACCTAATAAATTTTTATATTTGCTGTTTGAATGTAAAAATAAAATGATGTCTTATTTCAAACTATTTCTATAACTTTATAATGAAGAGAAACAAAAAGGAAACGAAAAAAAATAATGAAAAGGAAAGAAAAATATAAACCTAATAATTGTTTATATTTGCCGTTTGAATGTAAAAATAAAATGATGTCTTATTTCATGCACACACTTATTTTCCTCTATTACCAATCAAGACCCAAAACTTTTGTTTTAAATAAAAATGAACTGAAAAATAAACCCAAGAAATTTTTAAGTTTGCTGTTTGAATGTAAAAATAAAATGATGTTTTATTTCATCAACATACTTATTCTTCTTTATTACCTTAAAATGAAGAGCAAAACAATTTTTTTTCGGTTTGCTGTTTTAATGTAAAAATAAAATGATTTCTTATTTCAACACTTTTTTTCTCTATTACCTTAAAATCAACAGCCTAAAAACTTTTCATGTTTGCTGCTTTTAATGTTAAAATAAAATGCTTTCTTAATACTTGTACATATTTTATGTCTGCTATTTATATGTAAATCAAATGCTTTCTTATTGAAACAAAAATAAAGGGCAACAAAAAATACAAACGAAAAAGATACGTTTCTTCTCCTCAATGCAATGGTGTCTCTGACAGAAAGCATTGTTGTCTCTTCCGAAGCCAATCCAAGAATGTCCTCGGGTTGGAGAAGCCCCGTTTTTATATGGAGTGGCCAATTCGTGACCTGGCGTGAACTGGCGTGAACGATGCGGAAACGATGCGGAATGATGAGTGAACTCGCGTGAACGTGTCGTGAACTTCTCGTGCCAATTCATGCCATCGCGTGAACGTGTCGTGAACTTCTCGTGCCAATTCATGCCATCGCGTGAACGTCGCGTGAATGATGCGCGAACTGGAGTGAACTGGTCGTGAACAGTGCGGGAAAAACACCAGTGCGTGCCACAAAGTGGCATGCACTGGCGCGCATCAATGCGTGCCAGTGCGTGGCAAAAATGCGCGCAAGTGTCAGGCAGGCTTTAGGAGTTTGGGAGCGAGTAACGTTCTCGATTCAGTTTTTTTTTTTTTTTTTTTTTTTTTTTTTTTTTTTTTTTTTTTTTTTACTCTCGTCCCAAGTCTCTGTACGGGGAGAAAGGATAAAACGTTTTTAGTTTTTATTCTCGTCCCAAGGCACTGTATGGTGAGAGATTGAAAACGTAGTCTTTAATGAACTAGTGTTTAGTCTCCTCCCCAGTCACTGATCCTTTTTAACTTTATATATTTCCGTTTTATTCGATATATATGTTTACTGATTTTCGCATGTACTAATGTGCTTACATTATACGACTCATTTCGCAATTATCACCTTTTGATGTAAGGGAGAATTGTGTGCTTCAGGTAGAAATCAGTTTTATTCATGCCTAATGTGAAATTATTGAAAAATACGATATCAGTGAAGTAAGTGCAAAAAACAGAAAATCGTAGTGATAAAGTGATAAGTGCGCAAAGTGTTTTTAGTGTTGCGACCGAGGGTTCGTCTGTTCGTGCTTGTCGTTCACCTAGTCCGAGACCTCTTTCAGGCTCCCCTGCTCCAGGGAGAAGTAATGTCGTAGGACTTAAGGGGACGAGAGGCTTTAACCAACGAACAGACGTTCCCTCTGTGGTATCGGGCGTGTCTCGTCAAGATCGCCCCTACCATAAGACGAGCGAGGCTGTTTTCTCCTCGTCATCCGAAGGCTTCTCGCACAAGAAACCTTGGAGCAAAGTTTCTAGACCCTTAAAGCGGAAGTCAGTCCCTTCAGGACAGGTCCAGCGTCCTGGCTGTAGCCATGGGGACAGCTCTGACCCTTTGCAGTCGTCGGAAGACGGTTTGCCTATTAAACGCAAGCGTAACACGGGGTCCGAGGGTCGCGGTAAAGGCAATGTTTTGCCAACACAGACGTTACCGTCGTCTCGGCCCGTTCCGACTCCCGTTGATCCTAAATGGGTTGTCCTGCAGGACATGCAGACTAAGCTTGCCTCCCTTATGGAGAAGTATGACGTTGAGCAGGTTCACGATGAACCTTCGCTTTTGAGTCGCCGTTACGCTAAACGAGTCTCTGGCCGTCAGCCGCCCAAACGAGCATTTTCTCGTCCTTTTGACGTTATGAAACGTGATGTCGGTAGTTTGTCACGTCAGTCACGTGACTTGGATCCTCACTCGCTGCAGTCCCGTGTTGACTTTCAGCCGCTGCCGCTGCCGCAGCCTCGTGTTGACGTTCAGCCGCTGCCGCAGTCTCATGTTGACGTTCAGGACGTTCGCCAACCAGCTCAGTTGCCTTGTTTTGACGTTGAGCATCAAGCACCGCAGTCAAGGGTTGTTTTGACTGCTCAGTCTAGGCAGTCAAGGCAGTCTCGACTTGACGTCGAGCGTCCATCAACTCCTGTTGTTGTTACTGGTCAGTCCTTTCAGCAGCGACATGACGTCGCTTCCTTGACTGCTACTGCTGCTCCTTTGCGTGTGGACTTTGCTTGTCAAGCATTGCCACCGCGGCAGGTCTCTCCTTTTCATGAGACTCGGCAATTGTCGGACGAGGTTCCTTCAGATGAGGAAGTTGCTGATCCCCCTCCTACTGATATTCCTTTGGGGACTTTGTCAGACGGAGAGGAGCCTAAACTGCTCAGCCCTCTATGGACTTTAAAAAAATCATGCTGATTTTTAAGGATCTTTGTCCGGACCATTTTTGTAACTGCTGCTCCTCGTTCGCCTTCGTCAGACTTTACACTAGGCCTAGCTACTTCGAAGCCGTTGTTGTCTAAGCTAGTGCTCTCTCGCTCTTCTAAGAGAGCTTTACGTTTGCTAGGCGACTGGTTGATCACCAGGAGGAGTTTGGGGGAGACAGCCTTTGCTTTCCCTCCTTTTAAACTGGCTTATAGAGCGAGCGTCTGGTATGACACGGGAGAAGTTCTCGGCTTGGGAGTTCCTGCCTCTGCCCAGGGAGACTTCTCAAGCCTCATAGACTCTCCCCGTCGCCTGGCCATGAGACGCTCCAAGATTTTATGGTCGGCTTCAGAGCTAGACCATCTCCTGTTAGGAGTTTTTAGAGCGTTTGAAGTTTTGCTGTACAATTATGTCATGCATGAACAAGGCTATCAGGGATGGCTCCAATGATCTGGCAGCCACGTTCTCTGCAGGAACAAGGCTATCAGGGATGGCTCCAATGATCTGGCAGCCACGTTCACTGCAGGAGTACTTAAGATGGAAGTGCGCTCAATGTGTTCATTGTCAAGACAAACTTCACGATGAAGACTACCAAATCTGTCTTGGCAGCATTAAGGGAAGGCGACTGGATGGTCTCTCTCGACCTTCAGGATGCATACTTCCACATCCCGATTCATCCAAACTTTCAACTACATCTGAGGTTTGTGGACGGGAAAGTAATGTACCAATGTCAAGCACTGTACTCCGACCTCATTCCTGCTCCTCTTGTTTTTACAAGGCCCTTGCAAAATGTAGCAAGCTTTCTACATTTTTTGAGGATTCAGAGCCTCCCTTTATTTTGACGACTGGCTAATCAGGGCGTCGTCATATCGCTGTCTGGAGAGCCTCTAATGGACATTAGACCTAACCAAGGAGCTAGGTCTCATAGTGAATGTAGAGAAGTCGTAACTTACAGTACCCCATCCCAGACTATTCTTTATTTGGGAATGGAGATACAGTGTCTGATTTTTCGGGCCTTTTCATCTCCCGCAAGAATGGAACAAGCTCTGTTAAAAGTCCTTCACTTGCAAGAGAAAAACAGTTGCTCTGTAAGAGTTTGAACTAGCCTCGTGGGAACTCTTTCATCGCTGGAGTAGTTTATCTCTCTGGGGAGACTCAACCTATGCCCTTTCCAATTTCACCTAAACCATTGGAACAAGGAGAAGGGCTTAGTGAGTATCTCTTTCCCAATCTCCAACTCAGTCTAGACATGTCTGACTTGGTGGGACAGCAACATCAGACTTCGAGAAGGTCTTTCTCTTGCGATCAAGAACCCAAACCATGTGTTGTTTTCAGATGCATCGGATTTGGGTTAGGGAGCTCCACTGGACAGTCTGGAAGGCTCGGGTCTTTGATCCACGGATCAGAAGGAACTCCATTTAAGGCATGTAACATCTCTCCTTTGGCAAGATTTGTGCAAGGAAAATGAATGTCTTGGCAGACGGCCTCAGCAGAAGAGGACAAGTCATCTCCATGGAGTGGACGTTGCATAAGACTGTGTGCGAGAAGCCATGGATGACATGGGGTCAACCCACCATAGATCTTTTTGCGACTCTCTCTGACAAAGAGGCTCTCGACTTACTGCTTTCCAGTTCCAGATCCAGAGGCAGCCCACATAGACGCTTTCCTGCTGGACTGGTCTCACCTGGACGTTTATGCCTTTCCACCTTTCAAGATCCTAGACAAGGTGCTGCAGAAGTTCACCTCTCACGAAGGGACCAGGTTGACATTGGTTGCTCCACTCTGGCCCGCGAGAGAGTGGTTCACAGAGGTACTTCAATGGCTGGTAGACATTCCAAGGAGTCTACCTTTAAGGATGGATCTCTTACGGCAGCCCCACGTAAGGAGTCTTCATCAAAGCCTCCCCGCGCTTCGTCTGACTGCCTTCAGACTATCGAAAGACTCTCAAGAGCTCGAGGATTTTCGAAGGAGGCAGCCAGAGCGATTGCGAGAGCTAGGAGAGCATCTACCATCAAGGTCTACCAGTCGAAGTGGGAAGTCTTTAGAGACTGGTGCAAGTCATCATCCATTTCCTCTTCCAGTACCTCTGTAGCCCAAATTGCAGACTTTCTCCTACATCTGAGAAATGTTCGCTCCCTCTCAGCGCCCACTATTAAGGGCTACAGGAGCATGTTGGCATCTGTGTTCAGACATAGAGGCTTAGATCTGTCCAATAATAAAGATCTCCAAGATCTCCTTAAGTCCTTTGAGACCTCTAAGGAGCGTCGTATGGCAACTCCTGGATGGAACTTAGACGTGGTCCTAAGGTTCCTAATGTACGACAGGTTTGAGCCATTACATTCAGCCTCCCTGAAGGATCTCACCCTCAAGACGCTTTTCTTAGTGTGCTTGGCTTCGGCTAAAAGGGTCAGTGAGATCCATGCCTTCAGTAGGAACATCGGCTTTTCTACAGATAAAGCCACATGTTCACTTCAGCTTGGTTTCTTGGCCAAAAATGAACTGCCTTCTCGTCCTTGGCCTAAGTCGTTTGATATACCTTGCCTGTCAGAGATCGTAGGCAACGAGCTTGAAAGAGCACTGTGTCCAGTCAGAGCTCTTAAGTTTTATTTAGCTCGTACAAAATCCTTACGAGGTGGATCTGAGGCCTTGTGGTGCTCAGTTAAGAAGCCATCATTGCCTATGTCTAAAAAGGCTTTATCGTATTTTATTAGATATTTAATCCGAGAGGCTCATTCTCATTTGAGTGAAAAAGATCGTTGCTTGCTTAAGGTCAAGACGCACGAAGTAAGAGCTATAGCAACTTCCGTGGCCTTTAAGCAAAACAGATCTCTACGAAGTATTATGGACGCGACCTTTTGGAGTAGCAAGTCGGTGTTCGCTTCATTTTACTTAAAAGACGTCCAGACTCTTTATGAGGACTGCTACACACTGGGTCCATTCGTTGCAGCGAGTGCAGTAGTGGGTGAGGGTTCTACCACTACATTCCCTTAATTCCAATATCCTTTTAATCTTCTCTTGAAATGTTTTTAATTGGGTTGTACGGAAGGCTAAGAAGCCTTTCGCATCCTTTTTGATTTGGCGGGTGGTCAAATGTCATTTCTTGAGAGCGCCCAGATTAAGGGTTTTGATGAGGTCCTGTTGTATGGGTTGTCGCCCTGGATACTTCAGCTCCTGGGAGTCTTTCAGCATCCTAAGAGGATGGCTGGGCTTCGTGAGGAAAGCGGACTAACAAGGCAGAGTAATCGTCAGAGTCAGCTTCCTTACCAGGTACCTATATTTATTTGGGTTTTGTTATGATATAACTGTCAAAAACTCTAAGCATATACGCCTATATTGTATTAATACTGGTCTCTACCCACCACCATGGGTGTGAATCAGCTATTATATATTCACCGGCTAAGTTTAATATTTAAAAATGATATTTTGATTATAAAATAAATTTTTGAATATACTTACCCGGTGAATATATAAATTATAGGCCCTCCCTTCCTCCCCGATAGAGACCCAGCGGAATGAGAAGAACTGATGCTGTTTACATGTATATGCGGTATCTGGCCGATAGTCGGCGCTGGTGGGCACACCCGCTACCTTCATGGCGATCGCTCGCGAGTTTTTGGAATCTGTCGAGCCGTCGGAGACGTCAGCTATTATATATTCACCGGGTAAGTATATTAAAAAATTTATTTTATAATCAAAATATAATTTTTAAGTAGTTTCATCTCAAGTTATTAATTGTGTATTAACCATACTTAAATTCGCCGCAATGACCACTGATGCTATGATACCAGATAATTATTTATTCATTCACTCAGTGAGTGTGTGAGTGGGGTGGCTGGTCTACCACCTCGCTACCCCCTTGCTAACTATTGGTGGGTTGTTATACTCCCGGAAAAGTTTATGGCTAGTTTTCTAGCAAGCCGGAACAATACATCGATAGTAAAGAGCTCCAGGTTTTTATAATTAGGAAAAAATACAAATTACTTTCAAATATATATCTTTTCGAAAAAAGAAGTTTATATTTAATTGAAAATAGTAGACCTTGATAGATATATTTTCATAGTAATTTAAGGAAGGCCTTTCAATGCATGATTCCTATTTTTCAATGTTGTTCGATGTTGGTTCTTTTGGAAAATATGCCCTAAATGTAGTTGCAACAAAATTTCTTTATCGGAGAATATTTTGTAATTGGAATTATTAATGACGTAGTAATTTCAGGAATAATACTTGAAATTATGTAAGGAAGTAAGGTGTTAGGAAAAAGCTTTTAATCTTCAGTACTTCTAAGTTTATTCTTTCCTTAATGTAACCTACTGTAAAGTTGAAATTACTAGTAAATAATAGTTATTTGAAAAAATTGTACGAATAAATTATCCCACTTTCAAATTTGAAGTCAGTTTATATACGAAATCACAGAATTAAGTAATGCGTTATGGTATGACTTGTTCGAAGAGGAATATTCCTTAGAAGTTAATCAAAATAGTGAAAAATTGTAGACAAATTTTATTGATTATATTGAAGGCTTCACAACTCTATGAACATTTAGTTTTTATCCCTTAATTATAATTTATGTTAATTTAGATGAATACGGCCCCCTTTATGTCTTGCCTTTTCTCTTAATTCCTTTTAGTTTTGGTAATTTTTGTAAGTCTGATATCTTTCAAACCAAACATCATTATTGTTGATATTAGTTGAGTTAACCAAATATTAATTCCGTTAAGTTTCCCATTAGAATTACTTTGATTACTGATGATTTCATTTATATAATCCAATGATAATTCATATATAGTGTATAACAAGTATCTAAAGGAATGATACAGATTAGGAATTTTATGGCCTTGTTGTTTGATGAATGACTTGAATGATGACCTTCAATTTAGTTTACTTGTCTTATGTTGCTCGAATTTAGTTTCATACAAGCACTCTCCCTTTTGGCCCATCGGGTCTCATTGCAACCCAATCGCCACATGACTAGATATGTCAGCGTCGTCTGACGTAAATTGATGACACCCTTTCTAAACACAGACCAGACCCTATGTTCCTTATCTTTATAAATCGAAGGACCAGTACTCCAACGAAAGTGATACCCTCTGGCATTCATTAGTGGTTACCTATCGGGGTCCATTGGGCGTTTAGTGCCGTCAATGCACCTCCCCCGGGTGTCTTTGCAGCATTCCTTCGACCCATTAGATGCACTTTGTATATTCTTTGACTTAACCTCCATGCCCATTTCTTTTCATCTTTCTTTTTAAACTTTTACTTCTCAGTACAACAACTGGTGTGCCCCCTCCCGTTACATTTGGGCGCAGAATGTCCTCACAGGTTCCATTACGTAGCTATATAGCCCATATTCACAAATCCAATCCAACCAATAGAGTCAGTAACTTGGTCCAATGTTCTTAATTTTATGGTTATTTTAGAATTGTTTTCAGCAATCAAAACATTGTAACCTTAATCCAGAAAATTTCACGTTAGCCTGATCACAATTTTTATCAGTCCAATTTTAAAACACATTTGCCAGGCTTTCAACGTCATTACTTACCTTTTCTTTCTGTATTTTTCTAGAGCCTTGTCTCAAGTGTGATTCTCCTGTTTGACTGTTGCTTGACTATGACATCTTTCCAATCTTCGCTCAAAGGAAAAGGTAAAGAAGCAATTTTGATTTCAGTTTTAAGTTAAACTACGCCCTATCATAGAGTTTTTTAGCATGTATATATCTTAGTAAAAATAATTTAGAACTACCTTATTAGGTTACTGTTGGCGTTAGGATGAATTCTGATATTTTAAATATTTTGAATTCGCTTCTATGGTTGGTTTTTGTCGTAGGAATTATGTACCTCTTATCGTTATATGTATGTGTGATATTAATTTTTCTGACCTATACTTTCATACGTAAGTATGTACAATTGTATATGCATATTATTATTATTATTATTATTATTATTATTATTATTATTATTATTATTATTATTATTA
>NC_090727.1:87912765-87917765 GCF_036898095.1 Palaemon carinicauda | reverse complement strand
CCCTGGTGAGAGGGGGAGTTGCAATTGCGTGTATGTACATATATATTAGAGTATTAAACCTTTATTTTTGACGGGTTTCGTACACTAGTGCATGTAGATGTATGATGCATGGATAGATATTTATTTATCGATACGTATACGAGTAATATATAACATAAGAGGACTCATATTTTCTACAATGAAACATCTCTTCTATTTGTTATTTGTTGGAAAAGCTTTTAATAACTGTAAATGCTCTCTCTCTCTCTCTCTCTCTCTCTCTCTCTCTCTCTCTCTCTCTCTCTCTCTCTCTCTCTCTCTCTCTCTCTCGCTCAAAGCAAATACCAGTGATCAGCATGGTAGCAATGTAGTAGAAGTAGATGGTTTCTCACTTTACTGTACTTTGATATGGTTTTATTAGAAGTGGTCCCATTGAAGCCTATTTTAGTTATTTACTTGAAGCGCAGCAAACATCTTACCGTGCAAATGTAAATACCCTTCCTTAAAGGCAAAAGTTAATGAACAAGTAGTTACTATTGTTATGAAAAGAGTGATGAACAAATCCAATACACGAGTAAGAAGAGAGATATATACTTCTCCATTTCTTTTTGTCTAAAGCATGTAGTTGTACCCTTCTGCGTTTCAGTGGAGAAAGGAAGAATAATATTTTCTGTCAGCCCGTACTTAAAGTGTCCTCTCTGATCTTTTCTCCTGAAGGACTATCGTCCCTCCCAAACAGCCCTCGAGAAGTGTCAAGAGCATGTGGATTTAAACTTTCGCTTCCGTGAATGTAACTCTGAACGTCTTACCTTGAAGGAAATACAATTTTTCTATGACTCTTATGTTTAAGAGTGATACTCTGGTTTAGATTTTAGAGTGAAAATGAGTGGCGAGTATGAAATAAAAGTGACTGGAAATATCTATATGCAAGCTTGTCGTCAATCATGATAAAAAAGTATGTTATTTATTCTTCCCTCTACCATATCATAGGTTTTTTTTTTTTTAAGGCCAAGTTTTGGTGTTGGTAATTAAAGCTTGCTTCAGAGCGTTAGATGCAAATATTTATTAATTTAAGAATATGCCAATGGCGTATGTTTTGTGTAAAATACTGTATCACTCATTACTTTTCTCTCGTTTTATGTAAACTTCGTACATGTAAGATTAATGTCTTTAAGCTACAAATTTTAACGACGTTTCGTTTCGTTTATTAAAGAAAATATTTTTTTTCAGAGATATTTATTGAGTTAATTGAATTAGAATTTATATTCGGGGAATAAGTGGATATGCGTGTAGATTTATCTCCTCAAAATTGATATTGCTAAGATTTATTTAAAAAAATACTCGCCATTGCATTTGGAAACTTCAGTAACCCTTTGCTCAACGTTCCTCGTAATAGTTATTATTTTATTGAGTGTTGAACCTCATTGCACTGCACAAGACTGTTACCCTTTATAGTAGTACGAGACTGCCGCCGTTTATTGTGTCACAAGACGGCTCATGTATATAGTTGCACCAGTCTTTTAGCTTTTATAGCAAGCTTCAGTAAACTCAAGACTAGTTTGTGTGGGTTCTGGGTAAACCCTATTCTCAATATCCCTTATAATCATTTGCTTTCATGGCGGGCATGAAGATTAGGATCGTTGTGGTGGATAACGAATCATGCGACCATGGTCTTTTTTTTCATTCCCTTTTTTATTATTTTCTATTGCAGCTAACGTTTAAAACAAGCTTCAGTAAACCCTATTCTCAATATTCTTCATTATATAGTGTGTTCTGTTTGGCTGGCATGAGGATTTGGAGCGTGGTGGTGGACAACCTAGCCCATTGTACCATTGGTCATTTTATTCCTTTTCAGTTTGTATAAATCTCTATTTGGTACCTGGTGGTAAATTCAATAGACATCATCTCTTACTTTATATAATGTCTCTGATATTGTTGATCTTAACCAAACTTATTTTGTCATCTTGTTGTATTTTTTGCACCAGTTCACTTGTGATAATTCATTGCAAATTATTCAGCAGTTAATAAATTTGCATAAGTTCTCTATTGTAGTGAGGAAAATAGCTTCAGCATATTACCAACTAGAGCGGTACTCATTTGACAGTTATTTATTTCGGGTGCACAAATTTTCATATGCCTAGATAAAGTTCTTTTTCTTATGAAAATGAGATTGCTTCAGACTTTTAACGAAACCTTTTTTGTTACCATAGTGTTCAGGAGTTCTGTTATGAGTTGAACGATAGAAACTTTGACGTAATAGAATGTATAAAATTAGATCAAGTAGGTCTATCAGTTTGAGTTTTGTCAATTTAATCAAAGGCCATAAATGTGATGGTAGTAGAAATAGATGGAAGAAAAAGTCTGGAAAAGACTAATCTAGTCTTTTAGTTCCTAATATCATAAGCTAGGCAATACTCACAGGCCTGCCTAAAGAAGGCCTGGAGTAAGAAAGAAGAAAGGTTATGATGGGAGTAATTCGGTAATGTGTTGTCTGCATATACAGTACGGACACACACACACACACACACACACACACACATATATATATATATATATATATATATATATATATATATACATGCATATACATATATACATATTATATAACGTGTGTGTGCACGTAAAGAGAATCTGCCAGGTCTTGCTTAGTCTATAAAGTAGCTCTAAATGACTTATTTTTAAGGCGTTCAAATTAGCTCTGCGAATCTCATTCGGATTCCAAATTGAAAGTTATATATAAATTTCACATTATTTGATGTTTTGTGGTACCTTATGTACCTACCAAGCATATCGGAGGAGTGCGTTTAGCTATTAAGTTTAGATTAAAGGAGACCAGAGGATGAAGTTAAAAGTTTTTCTTTATTATATTGTATCTTAATTTTTATGACATTTAAACATCCCTGTTATAATGACAGAAAGCCAAACTTTTGGTAGATGAACCAGATATGGAAGTTAACGCATTTTTTGACAGGATGCTATTTATAAGGCACCAAAGTTCCAAAAATATACAAAATCATTGAAAACCTACTATAAGTTCCCTTTGAAAAAAAAAGAAAAAAAAAAAAGATTTCTACAGCTACCAGAATAGGGGTAAAAACCTAAACAAATATATCGTACAAATATGGTTTATTTGGAGAAGCCTCCATGTACATATGACCTTTTCTATTTTTTTACATATCAAAAATATGAATGCGTACGGACAAATTTCACTCGATTTCAAACACGCAATACAATAAGGGTAAGAAAATCACGCATAGTATTTTGAATTGGCTTTCAAACTGTATTGCACAGTCCCATAATCCCCGGGAAGTAAAGAAAAAAAAGAAAAATATTTTGCTCTAATGTCCTGCTATATATTTTCAAGGGTATAAATGCCGTTGGAATAGAAAATGAATGTTTCAATGTCAAGTATATGTATTGGATAAATTTATAAAGTTTTCATGAACGAAAACATTTTTAGTTTAGTGTTACCTCTTGGAACTGTTTTTACTATTTATTCACAACGGAAATACCAAATCATCATTTATTACGGACGCAGTGTCTTGAATGGAACCATGAAGCAGAATTTTCTTCTAGTCATATTTTATCTTTGAAAATAAAATTGAAGGGAAAATTCCCTTCAATTTTCAAGGTGATTGGCTGACCCTTTCCATGATGGGAAAAGTCTCAGGACTATGAAAGCTCAAAGAAAAAGATTTTGTGAATTTTAATGGATGCAAGGGCCCTTGGTACGGAACGAGATATAGAAAATCAGACATTCAAAATCTTGAGAGCGATTTTAAACCATAGGCTATGTATGGAAACCACGTCCTTTGGAAAGAGTAGGATCGGGTTAAAGTATTTGTTCAAGCTTAAAATTTGGGTGGAAGTATTTGTTCAAGCTTAAAACTTATAAGAATATATGATCATGATTTTTTAAATTTCATGTTTTTCATATATTGAAATTAGTATTTAATTCACTTTGGCATAATGAATTCTCTTCTATCTTCTCTCATACCCGAATCATTTGATCTGCGTTTTTTAAAAAGGCCTTATGTCATTAAAGAGACGTCCATTAGAGCTGCTCGTATTGCTTGCCAGTTTGGAGAGGTATTTATTTTACTTAGCTTAAATCTCATGGACACAACGTTTTCAAACAAATGCGTCTGCTTCATTCCTGGTCAGCATACGGTTTTTTTCATATATTATCAAATAGAATCCTGCTTTCTCCTCTTGGTGGCTGGTTTCAATCTATACAACGTCAGACCAAGTTCAACAGTTATTTAGTCTAGTAACGTTTGTATATGATTTTTTTTTTAGTGGAATCCATTTAGATTCGAATCTACAGTAGAATTATTCAATGAAAAATTCCAAATATTATCTATCTGGTTTGTGGTATTTGCTTTATTTTGGATGGTCCTGCGAGAGGAGAAAATGAGTTACGACAGATTATGATGAGGATTATGATCTTAAAGAGAATAGTATTTAGAAGCGACCGAATGAGAGTGCAAGAGCCGAAAAATAAAAACTTCATAAAAGCACTAAATACTTGTGGTATTTTTTCCATTCGTGGTTTCATGTAGTCAACTTCAATCTGGTTGGGGAATTTTGAATATTTCAGGTTGAAATGTCATCTTTAGTGGAATAAAATAAATTCAAGTTATTTGAAAAGTGGATGAAAAACTGGAATTACCTTTTTATAACCTAAATGTTGTAGTTCTTATCACTAGAATCAGTGTCTTATTTTTTTTGTGCATTATGCGTTGCTGGATGAAATTAAACTATGCTGGATATACCATGAGACCTAATTTATGAAAGTCTTGCATCTAAAGGGTGAAAATGTCCCCGCTTCAAGAACATTTATTGGGGGAAATTACACCAACAAGATAATTTTATATTAAAAAAAATAATTTATCATAAAAGATATATATATATATATATATATATATATATATATATATATATGTATATATATATATATATATATATATATATATATATATATATATATATATATATATATATATATATATATATATATA
>NC_090727.1:87885265-87907765 GCF_036898095.1 Palaemon carinicauda | reverse complement strand
GGAGTACTCTAATGTTGACTGGAAATTAATTTGATAGGACTCTAATAACATTAACTTTGCACTTGCTAAGCTCATGAAGAGAATTAATCAAATTTGCATATTCAAGAGGAACTTTATAATAACGCAGAACTCTCCACAAAATTGGCCGGTGCACACTATCAAAGGCCACAAATGCTATTAAAAGTGGATTACAATATTCTACACCAGCTGTACATGTCTTAAAATGAAATTTTGGTCAGTGCAACTTCTGCCTTTTAAAAAGCCTGCTTGTTCATCTCTCAGCTTTTCATCCTTCTTTTTTTCTAGTCTCCTTAGAATAACCATACTATATATTTTCATGACAACTGACGTAAGTATGATGCCTTTTTAATTACTGCAATCAGTCAGTTCTTTTTTTTTTCATTTTCACCAACACTACTCGTTCCCATTCATTAGGCTTTGCCTCTTCACGTCACATTCTACAAAATAATGTTGTAAGTATTCTGGGAGTCATTTCATTTTCGGCCAATATCATCTCAGCAGTTATTCCTTCAGATGCAAGGGCTTTCCATCTCTTTAGTTTTTAAATGATTGCTTCGCTTTCAAACACACTGAATTCATTAATGGGCATATCAAGGTGTTCCTCAGCTTCATGTATATCAATCAAATTATTCCTTTCATATCTCTTATTTGTGACCTCACTGAAGTATTCAATCCAACGTTTATTTTCTCCATCTTCTGTTCTTATAGAAGATCTATCTCTCTTTTTTATGTGTATATACTGCTGCTTCTTCTTCTTCCTCTTCTTCTTCTTCTTCTTCTTCTTCTTCTTCTTCTTTACCCCAGTAGATATTTCATTAATAATTCTATGAGCAAGTGTTATACCATAGCCTCTCCCTGAATTCATAGCTTTGTCAGCATCATGGTATGACAATGAAACAATATTCAGTTCTCTCTTCCACACCTGTTTATTATTTTTTATATATCTCATGTTTTTCCTAATTGGTGGTTTTTATATTTTTTTTTCTGATATTCTAACATGATTCATTTTTTGTGTGTGCTGTGTTAGTTTCCTTTGGTAGATATTTTCATCGGTATCATACTACATTTATTGTATTTGTGCTAATACATTGAAAGCAACATGAAGAAAGAATCTAAAAAAGAAAAAAAAATAATCGGGTGCATTTAATTCTTTTCATTTGGCAGCTTTGAATTTTATGTATAATTTAAACTTCCTTTCTTTGTTTCTTGGATTTCCAAAATGTATTTTTGACCGCATGAGGCTATTCCAAATAAGAAAGCGTGGTAGCGTTCTATGACGTTTATTGTAGATCTTCTTTATTTATGTGACTGATTGAATTGTTCATAGATCAAATGGAGCACCACGGTTGTACTTTTTTCCATACTTTGTGATTCTGTATACATCCGTATTTCCATTATTCATAGCATTTTTGTCTTATTGGGAGGATGAGGTAGGAGTGCTTCCCCACTTTTTCTTTATTTGTTCTTTCTATCTGAAATAGAATAAATGGATATGGGCATTAGGCCAAAAGAAATTCGGATGCATTGAAAGATTAGAGATCCCATGCTCGGATGAAGTGAAGCCATAAGCCACAAACTCCTGCTCTCTTCAAATGCACTTACTTCTGTGTCCATCTGCACTTATATTCCAAATCTAACGTTTCCTTTCACGGCTGGTAATGATGATGATATTCATACATACATACATACATACAGTGATGTATTTATTTGCATTTTAGAATTGTATATCACGTAGATTATTATTATTATTATTATTATTATTATTATTATTATTATTATTATTACAAACTAGGCTATAACCCTAGTTGTAAAAGCAAGATGTTATAAGCCCAAAGGCTCCAACAGGGAAAAATAGCCCTGTGAGGAATGGAAACAAGGAAATAAGTAAACTGCTTGAGCATAATAAACACTCAAAATAAAATATGTTGAGAACAGTAACAATATTAAATTAGATCCTTCACCTATAAACTATAAAAACTCCCCTCAAAAAAAATAAAAATAAGAGAAATAAGATAGAACAGCATGCTCGAGTATACCCCCAAACAAGAGAACTCTAATCAAAAACAGTAGAAAGCCATGGTATAGAGACTATGGCACTACCCAAGATTAGAGAACAATGGTTTGATTTTGGAGTGTCCTTCTCCTTGAAGAGCTGTTTACCATAGCTAAAGAGTCTCTTCTACCTATACAAAGAGGAAAGTAGACACTGAACAATTACATGTACATGACAGTAGGTAACCCCTTGAGGGAAGAAGAATTGTTTAGTAATCTTAGTGTTGTCAGGTGTATAAGGGCAGAGGAGAATGTGGTAAAAATAGGCCATAAGATTCGGGTTATGTGTAGGAAAAGACAATATGAGCCGTAACGAGAGAGAAGGATAAAATGTAATACTGTCTGGCCAGTCAAAGAACCCAGAACGCTCTAGGGGTAGTATCTCAATGGGTGGCTGGTGTGTGATTTTACATTCGGTTTCTGCCCATGCATTTGTAACAGCGACTTTCCAACGAATGTTCCGAGGGGGTTGTATACCAATCAAGGTAATTAGCTTCATGATTAAATCACTATAAGAATTCGGTAGAAAAATAATCCACGATAAAACGTTCTCGCTTTTACTGTAATATCAGATTTCATCTCATCACCATTTGTGACTTATTTGTCTCATTAGAGAAATTTCTTCTTTATCACAGAAAGTTGAGAAAGGAAAGGAAACTGGTAAAGAAATTGTGATAAGAAAATGGAGAAAAATTAAAGGATGAAAGTGTGTGAGCGAGAAATAAGAAAACGAAACATAAATGATGAATTTGACATTTTCTTCAATATGTAATAACATCTGTAGCCAGAGTTCAAGACATTCGTTGTCTAATATTTTATGGAGAAATTTCCCATATTTTTTCCATCTGAAATAGTAAAAATGGATTCAAATTGTCTGCAGTAAATTGATTAACCTTCGCTCGTTTCTCATGACATTTATTCATCATATATAGTTAAGTAGTTTTTTTTTTTGTTTCTCTTTCCTTTTCGCACTAGGTTACTTTCTCTGTTTCTGTGGGAAACCTTAGGCTTGTAGTATCTTGCTTTTCAAACTAGGGTTGTAGCTTGGCTAATAAGAATTATTATAATAGTAATAACTCTTGATCATATATATATATATATATATATATATATATATATATATATATATTATGATATATATATATATATATATATATATATATATATATATATATATATATATACATATATGTAATATATTACTAGTCAAGCTACAATCCTAGGAGGAAAAACTTCAAATTGCAAGTCCAATGGCTGCAAAAGTGAAGCAGCTTAGTGCAGAAAGGAAGTAAAGCAATAACAAGTGGCCATCTTCCCAACCAAAGTGTCTTGTCTTCAGCTTTCAGAATTATAAGGAACAAATATTTGACATCCCAAAGCTTTCACATCTTGGTAATTTGTTTTAATCTTTTATATTTGTTTCATTCTTTGGGTGCTACCCCTTTCATTTTTCAGAATCATTTCCATCGACTTTCTCCTTTGTTGTTACCTTTATCAAGTGTGCCCACTTCCCTCCTTTCAGTATTCACGATCCTCTGTTTGAAATGCAGGATGTATATCTTTCCTAATAGCGCCCAAAGTTAAATTTTTCATCCTTAAATCCTCTCTATCTCAATATTCATGTTTCAGTAACTTTTATAGTTTTCTACTCTGGTTGAATGTATTCGTGTATTTATTCAGTCGTTTTATCGTTTATGTTTCCTCTCTCTCTCTCTCTCTCTCTCTCTCTCTCTCTCTCTCTCTCTCTCTCTCTCTCTCTCTCTCTCTCTCTCTCTCTCTCTTGCAGAAAGTCTAAATTCTTCAGCCATATATACTGTTATACTCTAGGTTTATTTTAAATACCTTTTGCGGGAGGTGATCATGTCATCCAAATATAGATTTATAGAAACTTCAACATTTTTCATCGAATTTAGTATAGAAATTTAGCAATATTGAATGAACTTGAATGAATTTATAATGTATACTGTATTTTTGGTTGACTGCTGACAACAGTTACTCTCATTGATTTTTTGTTTGTTAAATGATGTTCAATATTTATTTCATGATTTATTGCATTGCGTACCGGTGATCTTGTAGGAATTTTAGCAATTGCGTAGTATATTTTTTTAGATTATATAGTTTAATTAATTTGTGTAGACCATAATGAAATATAACTCGATGCACAAGGATGCCGTAAGCAGGTTGTAGATTTAATGATGCATTTTGATTATTGGTCTTGTCTGCTGCACAAACATTTTTGTAAGTAACTCGAGTTCTACGGGACCTTTTTTAAAGTTTAAAGCTGTTAAGATAATACATGGATTTGGTAATGTTCTGTAAATACAACTTGATATATGTAAGCATCAAAGAAAATAGTGGATACAGCCGCAATGTCTAAATTATATTAGATTTTATACGAACTATGAAAAATATAGCAATTAAATTCTTCCAACGCGTATTTTGTTAAAACTCTACGCGTATGGATACAGAATTTACCAATATTAGATATCGGCAACCTTTATAATAACGGAAAGAGAAGTATTCAGTTTCAGATCGGAAAATAGTCATGGGGAAAAGTTGATAGTTTATTTTATTGGAATATTGGAAACTGCTTTTTTATATTCTCAAGTGTGTTTAATGTAAAATTTGTATTCCAATCAATGGCGGAAAGGGTTAAGAAAGGTGAGTCTTTAACGCGCGATTTTGTAAAGCGGCCATTGAATGTATTATTTTATGATGGTTTGTGCTTTTATTGCTCTGTATTAATATTTTAATTGTAGGGTTTTATGTAGGATATATCAGAAGCTTTTTTTTTCTAATTTCTTCAACATTTCTGTTAGTAGAGAACACAGAAATCAAGTGAATTGTATGCACCAAAATGTTTCCGTTTATTACTCATTTGAAATTAGGGTTCATGGAAAACTGGTGCAATATGTAGGCCTGTACTGGGATTTGTTTGGAAGGGCCATTTAAACATTAAAAGGCAATCTTTATTGGTCGTATATTATCTCCTATGCGTAATGGCGATAATCTCCCAGTGATAAATTCAAGTTTGAGATTTGCCGTCTTTCAAACCAAGGCATCGCGAGATGTCATATGATGAATTCAGAGATGCCTTCACTAGTTGCAGTTAAAACTATTGTTTCCTTTCGAAAATAAGTATCATTTTTTATTATCTCACGATTCCATATTGTAATTCATAAATCCCTTTTTTGGACATTATTTATATTCCTTTTTTATTTAGCAAACCAATGTATTTATGAGCTTTATATCATTATTTTCTTTATTTCTATCGTTTTCTTCATATTTTGTTGTTGATGTGATAACTTCATAATCATAAGTAATTGATGCCTAGTTTTACATTTTACTTTTTTTTTTTTTCATTTTCTTGATAATGAAAGCTTGATGATCTTTTTTCCTTTGTTAGAAAAAAATTAGTTTTCAGTAAATTTTACTTGATTTGGTAAGTGCTCGACGTTAGTGAATCTTTAACCCCCTCATAGTTCGTCGTAGTTATAAATGTTCTTATTTTATTTTAATTTTAACTCCTATATGATATACAATAGTTTATTCTTTCGGTAGCTTTATACCATAAGGTATCCAGTCAAACAAGGCCCATTAAGTAGTGAAGGAAAATGTTATGTATATGAAATACTGTGAAAAATAAGTAATGAAACTCAGTCGGTGAAAATGTATATTTTCAAAGACCCATGGGATCGTTGGACACATCAATATCAACTATGCATATAAATTCAATGATTTTAGGTTATGTAAATCCAGAGGTATGTAACACTCATAGCCCAATTTCATAATGTAGACCATTCCCGAAGAATACCAAATGGAGGGCACTAAATGGCCTTGTATACTCCATAGCCCGGTTATAGAATCTGAATTTCATAAATTAAAATCCAAGAATAAGGAGGAGTTCCAAAACTTTCTGCCACTAGGAAGGAAATGCCTACAGCAGAGTCTGTTTTGTAACGCACTAACCACCCTTTTTTCGAATTCGCTATTAAGTAATTTTTTTTTTTCATGGAAACAAAAGAATTAAAGCGTTTTACGTAGGCTTACCAGAAGCATTTATGTTTTAAAACACTTATTAAGTGATTTATCGAACACACAGTAGTACAATTTCCTGTATGAAACTTGAAAACGGAAAAAAGAAATTTTCACTATTTAAAGAGGTGTATTACATTAGGGAGGAAGCTGTTTCCAAGTAATTGAAATAAATATAGTTCCGAGTATGTGAAACGAGAATAATATTTGATAGAGAAGAAAATAACAGTGAAGGACGCACGCAACAGCCAAGTGAGCTCATATCAATAAATGAAAGTATAAATGGTTCCATATTACCAAAAGTGCAAGCGAGTTCGGTAATGAAACCGCTTTGCAAACGTCCAGTGTCATCAAAAGCGTTCTATATTCAACGGCACAAAAATCATCACGCGAAATACGATGTAAATTCTAATTGCAATGCTTGGTCACTAATTCAAGTTTATATTAATTAATCTCTGCTAGTAAATATTACATAATCATTACAATACATTTATAATCAATTATTATTTAACACTTTCATTTTGTGGACGTTCAAAATCGATAACTCCGAACGATATATTGAAACTGTCTCCCTCCTTACTAGTCTCCCGTAATGGAAGAGGCTTTGATTTAATGAAATTGAGCCATTATGCTGTAGTTTTGCTATAGGTTTAAACCGCACAATTCCGTATCATTTTCCATTTCTTATAGGTATTGTGTAATATCCATACTCAATATAGTTCTAACCCCCAATTGATTAATCCTTTAGCCTCTAATAAAGATCCGTCTATGTGCACGAAAGAAACTTTAAAGTTTATTATGTATTGTTTAATGCTTGAAGATAGTTTTCCCCTTGTTATTTGTAAAGCCATAGCGCTCACTCTGTCAGTTTGGAAATCTTTTGTCTTATACTACCCAACTTGATAATGTGATTTGGCATTTTAGGGGTCACATTTTCAATCTTCGTTAGTGGAGAAAAGTTATGCAATGTGGTGTACATATATATATATATATATATATATATATATATATATATATATATATATATATATATATATATATACACAAGCTCATGGGGAAATGAATGAAACGATACTCAGTGTTGTAGACACAGCTTTAGTAAACAGTACAAATCCTTTGTAATACATTAGGAGTATTTGGCTCCGAATAAATATTTGTTAGTTTTTCTTTCTTATCTGTATGTTCAAATTGTTTTGGGGGATGGGATAGGTATGTACAGAAAATTGACCAGTCCTGGTCTCTTAATTATTTAGAATGATGTTTGAAGGGGATTTCTACAGAAAATTTACCAAATCAATCTCGATTATTGAAAATTTGTGGGAAAGGATTACTACATAAGATTTACCAAACCTTGTCGTTTGATAATTTAAAATATTCTATGGGGGAGGCATTGTTACATATAATTAACCAAACCATGTGTCTTGAATGTACAAAATATTCTTTGGGGCAAGATTGTTACAGAAAATAAACCAAAAACCTGGTCTCTTGATTATTCAGATAGTTGTGTGGGGGAGAGATTGCCGCTGAAAATTGACTAAATTTGTGGGGAGGGATTCTTATTGATATTTTCCCAACTTAATCATTTGACTGGCCACAAGTGATTAGATATTAGGAGAGATTGGAATGAGACTTTAGGTAGAAGAGTTAATTCTGGGTCTTCAAGTGGTCTTGTTTTCTCTTATTTTTCCGGTATGATTCTTATTATGATTTTAAATCTTGCTCACTTCTTTTCTCTGCTCACCTTTTATAATTTTCAATCTTTATCCTTTTTATGGGTTCAATAGTTTTTTTTGTTTCATCCTTTGCTTAATCCTTCGTATTTACTTTCCAATAATTCTCCATTATGGAAGGTTTTTTTCTGTTTTACTTTTCAGATTTTTTCCCCATTTTTTTTTATTGTTCTCAAACTTGTCATTCCTTCTCCCATCCTTTTCAGTTTTCTTTGCTATTCTCTGGTGCGCTTCATCTTACTATTTTCATTTCCTCTTATTTTTTTCTGCGCTCACATTCTTTTCTTTGGTCTATCTCACCTTATTCCTTTTTATTCTCATTTTCTTTACGATGTCCCTACCTTCATGTTTTTCTTTACCTCCGATATGTTATGTTTGTTGCTCTCTCCTGTCTGTATGTTACAGATAACCTGGTTTTTTAAGGAAACTTCTAATGGAAATTGGTCTAATTCTCATGCTCGACAATTCTCCTCCAGGAAGTTTGCCAATTGATTGACAACTTTGTCCCAGTTATGATGGTGGTCGTACGTGTGGTAAAATAATGTTTAGGAGCAAAAACAGGGTTTAATAAAAATGGATTTCCTGTTATGACCTTGAAAAAAATTAGTCGTTTGTTTAGGTACTCTTTTCATGGAAAGAAGAATTTTTCTTTCATCTTTTTATGATGATTGTTTTTGTTTCTACGTTTTCCTATTCCTGAATAAAATGGCTAACGGTTTTCTCAATTTTTAAAGGAAAAATTAATATCGTTTCTTTATTGTTTTATTTTCGGGGAAAGAACCTTTCTTTGTCATTTCTTAAAACTCCCGAAAGCTGAAAGAACTGCTGATGATGCTTATAGATATTTGATATTTATAGGTTTCAATTTATCTCTCATACAGGAAGCTCCTGTTTTCTTCCAAATGCTTCTGGTTTTCCTGGAGACGATTTATTTGAAACCCTATTTCCATGCATCGCGGTAGGATGATTTTTTGTAAAGAGTTTTCTCCTGGACTAACCTATACTGGAATAGTTTTCCATTTTTACGATAAATTTTATTTCCAATTAAATATGTAGTTACTGGTTATAGGAGGATGATAGACAGCCTATGTCCTTTATTTTCTGTTTTATGATTGCAAGGCAACATCCTGTTTTCAATTGGCATGAGCAATTCTCTAATTCGCTGGTTTGCGCATCAAGTACAATAATAAAGTCTCGATCTCATGAGATGTCCACTCCTTTACAAGATTGATTTGACAATTTATGGAGAGTGACAAATTAGGTTTAAGGAATGAATTTCAGGTGTACATGTATTGTGACAGTGTTGTATAAATTTATGACTTCTAAGATTCGAAACCTTAAATGGAACCAGATAATTTTATATATTCTGATTTGAAATCTTGGTTGTTGCGACCTTTCTAGTTTGAAAAACAATATCGGACCTATAAGTTTGGAACTCTTAGGATATGAGACGTTAGTTTTGAAAACCATAAGGATGTGTTGCAGGGCTAATATAAAATTATTGTTCTTTTAATTAAGTAAAACCTTTGTACACATACACACAGACACACATACGCGCGCGCGCACACACACAGACACACACACACACACATATACAGTATATATATATATATATATATATATATATATATATAATATATATAATGTGTGTATGTGTGTTTTTATGTTATATACACATATAATATATACATTTATATATAATATATATATATATATTATATATATATATATATATATATATATATATATATATATATATATATATATATATGGGTCTCTAGAGATTGTAAAAGAAGCGGCGGGAGTAAGAGAAGACGATGGATTAACGAGCTAAGAAAATTTGCGGGTATATACTGGCATAGAAAGACCATTAACATAAACAGATGCGAGTGGATGGACATGTCTGAGGCCTTTGTCCTGTAGTTAACTAGTTACGGCTGATATATATATATATATATATATATATATATATATATATATATATACCCTTTGCGTCAATAGGTGTAGGAGGAGATGATATATAGAAACATTTGTCTGCGTTTAGTTTATTTACACAATTGGTGTGTAAATGATTGCTGATTAGTCTTCTATTCGATCTGTGTTGTCAATCTTAAGGTTCATCATCTTTCTTCTCCTATCTGACTTAACGTATTCATACACCTTCTGGCGCACAACACGTTTGCAGATAGAAAGAGATTCATAATATTAAGTTCATAAAAGAAGAGAAAAATTTCTCGAGCTACTAATTCCAATTATCGAACTCATTGACCAAAACAGAGACGGGAATGGAAAGGAAATGTTAATGAACCTTTTCTGATCACAGCTCCAAGCAGTGGGCCTTCCGACCTTCTCAATTCCTATCAATGTCATTTCCCTGCTTGAGGAAATCCTGAGAAGAATCCAATCATAAAATACATGAGGCGCTTGTTGCCCAGAAAGAGGAGCTGATTAACGGTATCTGAACTGCAAAGGTAGATTACGAAACGGTAGAAATAAAGGAGAAGGTGTAGGCGAAGTGTTTAGATAACCGCAAATTAATGGGAAGAAAGGAAAATAATGATGAAAGTACAGAAATGATGTAGGTGTTTGGTTGGGTTTTCAGGTAGTAGGGGATTTAGATTGTGGGATGATTTGCAATTTTTATATGTAGGTGGTTTTAGGATAGGATGTGAATTAAGGATACTAATAAGCAATTGTTTCTATGCTTATTTTAGAGGTGCCCCTGCCTCTTTTTGGAAAAGAAAAAAGGTGACGGTGGGGAAGAGCATCCTCCCCAAGAGAGCCCACTGGCTCCCGTCGTTTAGTTGGAGAGAAAGAGGTACAGCAGTGAGGCCCAATGAGTAGAAGAGCTCGGGAAGGAGTTTGGAAAGGTTCAGTTAGAGATATTGGTATAGGAGAAGTAAAAAAAAAAAACTTCCTTTGTGGCATAAGCTAGAATTATTAGAATGATCAATAGTATGAAATTTCAGCTCAGTGGGAGAGAGCTGAAAAGATAATTTGTTTAGCAAATGTGAGTCGTAGAGAAAGGGTGGAATAAACATTCCTCTATCTAAAAATACTAGAAAAAAAGTAAAAATAAAATTTTACTAATTCATTGTAGTCATTGAGACGTGTGGTTTCTGATTTGCTGTTTGATTGAGAGGGATTCTTGAACTTAAAAAGATAGAAGAGAGATTGCAAGTGGAAGGAGAGCTAAATCAAAGATGAGGGGTTGCTTAGGTTTCAAACTAGGGCTTGTACTACGTTATCTAGGGGGAGGGTAGCTGCGGAGAAAGGCTGAGAATGTATCAGCATTGGCAATAATGTGTTTAACAATTGCTGTCGCAGTTACAGGCTTAATAGGGTTGAAATCCTGTCTAAGTAGGCTTGTTTCTTGACAGTGCAAAAGGTATTGTTACAGAGGTTCTTCAGTTACTTGCTGACAGTTGCTGCACGGTCTTTTAGATCTCTGTTGTGCTGCTGGGTCTTCGTCGTTGTCCATGATGATTTGCCAGTTGCACAGATATCCCACTCGCAGTCTACAAATAATAACTGCAGATTGACGGGGTATTTCTCTTGCAAGTGGATATGGTATTAGATTTGTTGCATCAATGTACCATTTCGCTGATATGGATCCATCAAGGAAGGCTCGCCTTACTTTGCTAGTCTTTTGCATGTTGATAAAGGCTGCTATTCGATTCTTGATGGTTTTCACTAAAGGTTTAAGTGTAATGCTGATTGTCTGGCACATTAGGGCAGATTTGGCCAGGAGATTGGCCTCGTCGTTGCCAGTGATTTCAGTATGACTTGGGATCCAATTGACGGTTATTTGCTGTTGTTGCTTTGGTGAGTCAATGCTAAGTACACATACTGTATGCCGTGATAAGGTGGACATTTTCAGTGGGTTCTTTGTTGCTGAGAGCCAGAATGGCTGCTCTCGAATCTGTGTGGATTGTTGTGTTTCCTTCATGAGACTTGCCGAGTGTTCTAGGGCTTTGGCGATTGCCACTAGCTCGGTTTGTAGCGTGGAGGCGTGGTTTGAAAGCCTCCAATTTTCTCTGTAGTCTGATGGAGAAACACTGCTGCAGGAATATCACGGTCAAGTGACCCATCAGTAGAGTAGATGTTGGGAGCTTAAGTGTTGCTAATTGCATTTTTATCATCTTCTGCGAGTTCCTCTGGCATGCAGAGAGCTTTGCTATCTGCTGGAAGGATGGTGAAGTTGTACTGGACGGGGTCCGGAGACCACGGGAAAGGAGTGATGTACCCATCATACTTTTGTTGCCCCTTGGTCTTGTAGGCTTTTTTTTGCATTTGCATTCTTCTAAGTGTAGCCAGCAGTCTCTGCGTGTGAATTTGGCGGGTCGATGTCCTCCATCAGAGGGAGAAGTCTTTTAAGTCTATTATTCAGAGGGCAGTCTCTGTCTGCTTTGATTGACTCGAATATGATACTGCAGTTTTTTATGTCAATCCTGGCTGAAAGGGAAATTAGGTTAGTTTCGGCTCTTAACAAGTAGAGTTTGGTCCACATTGGAGAGCCGCTGATGAGTCTCATAGCATTGTTTTGTACGACTTCTAAATATGCGTTTTGAGTTTCAGTCAGTGCTGCATAGTTGATATGAGATTGAATTGCTTGAACATAAAACAAGTCTTAGTAGGCTGTTTGATACTCCTTGTTTGAGGGAGGTCATTCGTTTCATGGCTGAGTGACAAATTTTTTTTTCTCTCTGAGGTGGGTTACTTCATTGGCCGGTGATAGTTTTGTTGATGATTACTCCTAGATACATGAATTGACTAACCCATTCTATGGTTTCACCCATCAGAGTGAAATTCTGACGGTTTTTATGGGTGTTTGATGGCCATGGCTTTGGTCTTGTTGGTATTGATCTTTAGACCAAGGTCTTTGCATTTAGCCTGGATCATGTCGACTGCCTTTTGGGTGGTTTTTCGTACGTGTTCTTTATATGGGCAAATGATACATATGACATCAGCATATATGAAGATTTCCACTCCGTTTGGGAGGTCTAGAGTGGCTAGGTTCTCCATAAGTAGGTTGAACAGGAAGGGTCTTATTATGCTCCCTTGTGGCATTCCATTTTCTAGGGGGATGAGTTCAGAGGTTTTTCCTTGAAAGGTGACTCTGGCTTCTCGGTTCTGCGTTTAGTTCCGAGTCCAGGCCAGTAGATGTCCTTTCACTCTTTTTTTCAACAAGTGTGAAGAGGATGGCTGGGGAGCTGGCTAGCTTAAATGCTTTTTCAAGGTCGAGAAAGATGACAAAGGCTTTTTTGTCGTTGATTGTTGTGAGAACATCAGTTATACATTCTTGTGTGCCTGTCTTTCCTGTAGGCATACAGGCTGGAATGTAGTGAGCCTATTTTCCATTGAAGTGTGTTGAGTACCATTCGTTCAGCTACTTTCTCAGTGCAGCTGATTAAAGCTATGTGTCGGTAGGTGTCTGGTTCTTTGGGTTTTGGGATGAGTTTAGTGCTTGTTGATCCCGTGTTATTGGGCAGAGTCTTTCAGTGTGTGTTCTGTTGATTAAGTGCAAGTACACCAACTTCACGGGGATTCCCATGTTCCCTAGCATAATGTGTGTGATTAAGTCGGTTCCAGGGGTAGTGTCCTTTCTGCCTTTTGCAAAAGCTTTGTTGAGTTCTTCAGTGTCATCTCTCCTGTTGCAGGCGGCTTCTATAATGTTGTTCCTGATAGGGAGCAGTGTTCTCTGCCTGCTAATAGTTTGCAGAGGAATATTTGTGCTTTTGGCTCGGTCAGCAAAGTGGTTTGCAATTCTGTTTGCTTCTGTTAATGGGTCTGGGTGGGTGACTCTGGGTGTACTGTATTTCCCAGAGATCTAGTTGAACCAGCCCCATATCTTTTCTAGAGATGTGTTGAAGTTGATTTCGTGGCACCATGAGTACCATTTGTCTATTTTCACTTCCCCAGTGTTACCTGTAAGGAATGTTTGGTGATTTCAACGAGTAGATTATGAAGTTCATCAGTTTTGTATCTTCTGAAGAGCTTTCTGGTTCGGTTGATTCATGCATTCATTTTCTTGATGTGGCTGTTGCAGTACCAGGCATCTGCAATGCTTTGTTCCTGAATGCTTATTCTGAGGCATGGATATACTGGCGGCGACATCTAGTTGTTTGTTGAAGCCAAGTGATAGGGTGGAGATGTCATTGTGAGGGTTTTTGATATATTCTCGAGCCCATTCTGTCATAGCTTTCTCCAATCTTGCCCAGTCTGCAAGGTCTGTGTTCCACCTTTTCAGGGGAGGAGAAGGAGAAGGGTATTTCTCCAATTTGAGGTAATTTTTTATGGCAAGGTGATCACTTGTTAGCACAGACAGGATGCAGTTGCCATTTAGCACACCTTTGGATGGTGCTTGATAGGAAGGTGAGGTCAAGATGACCGTCCCTTAGATGGGTTGCTTTTGACACATTGTTAAGCAATGTTACATCAGGATATTTTTGCTATAGGGTATGCAAGTGTCTGCCTGTCTGGTTCGTTGCTGATGTTGAGTTCACAAACGGGTGGTGAGCATTGAAGTCGCCTGCAATGATTGTGTCATCCTCAGAGGCGGCGGCAAAGAGCCCCTCAGCGTTAATGCTTTTGGTTGGAGATTTGTAGAGATTGTGGACTGTGAGGGTTGTGGCTGGAAGAGATCTCTGAACACTGAGTATCGTTACCTCTATCCCACAGTTGACGCTTTGCACTCTTTTTGAGGGGATGCTATTCTTGATGAGAGTAGTTAATCCTCTTGTTGTTAGTGTATACTTTGTATCCTAAGAATGAAAATGGTGTATTCTCTTTTAACATGGTTTCTTGCAGCACAATGATGTCTGGATTTTGCACTAAGGTTTGGGATTGTAGGAAGGCGAACTTGTTTCTTAGTCCGCAGGCATTCCATTGGAGTACTTTCACTTTAGTGTTGCTGAGAATTTCTTCGTTGTTGTGTGTGTTTGTGTTGGGATTGTTTGCTGAAGGGACTATGAAAGGACTAGGGCTTTGAGTTCTTGGGCGACGTTATCAAAAATAAAATCTGCAAGGGACTGCTGAGAAAACTTAATCTTTAGTGACTTTAAAAAGTTGCAAAGGACGTTTGAAATTGCGGCAATGAAGGCAGCCATTGGGTAAGTGATGGGGTCGTAATCGTTCCATTCAGTGGTGGGTGGTACTAAGGGAGTGGAGGGGCGTGAGGGGCTTGAACGGATTCTGACAGCAAGACTAGCAAGTTTGGGAAAATCACTTGAGGAATTGGAGATAATTGGGGTGTGGGTTTCTGGGACGGAGGAGGACGAAGATGGTTGTGGTCGGGTTTGGTGGGAGGAAGTGGAAGGGATGGAAGGAGAGGTGAATCTTAGTGGTGAGGGTGTGGAAGGAGTATGGGAGGGGGATCGTTTTGACTTTGGAGGATGTCTTGGAGGGCGTTGAGGTTTTGGTTCTGGGAGAGGAAAGTTCAGGAAGGGCATATCTGGAAGGGTCAGGATTAGGTCGGGAGGTGCGGTTGGTTTGAGAAGGGGTGTCGTTGGTTTGAGGTTGGTAGGATCGATGTGGCTGCAGGTTTTAGTGGCGATCTGCTCTCTGGAGGTTGGGGATGCGCTGTAGTCTTGCAGGACATTTCTGCCAAGCATGGTGAGGTCCTGGCCAGATAGGACAAGTTGTCTCCTGCGATTGGAACAAATTGTCATGTTCAGGGGTGGGTTCCTGTCCTCAATGGTGGCTATGGCAGTATAGGAGGTCGTGTTAGTGCCAGGAGTGAGCCTGAATCTGGTTGGATGGGTTGGCTGTGTTGATGTGCTGTTGGTGGTGGTCTGCTGTGGAGGTGGTTGCTGGTGAGGATGAGCGGTGGGCTCCTGGCTGTCTTTCTCTTATATTTTGTTCTACTAGTTCCTGATTATTGGTAAGGTGCTGCTCAGTCTCTTCTTGGCTGTCCTTTGGGGTTTCAAGGACTGGATCCATGTCCGGTTGGGTGGTCAAGGTGGGTTTCTTCCTATGGCTCTGCAAGGTGAGACATCTTGGCTTTTTTATCCTTCCCTTCTCCATTCTGGCACGAGGGGAGTAGGTAGGGATTTGTCGAACTAACTGTGAGGTGTCTTTTCTATCGTCTCAATAACACAAAAAAAAAAAAAGTGTGTTAAAGGCGCAGTTCAAATACGAAATTAGAACTCTCCAACACTTGGTTGGAAAGTCCACGGACATAGCACTTAAAATTACGGCCGTGAATGATGTGTGGGAACAATGCCATAGAAACTGACCATAAATGCATATGATCAGCATCCTAGGATCAGTGAGGACCAGTCAATGGCTGTTGATGTCTCGGCTGGTAGAGCTATAGACTCCCCCCAAACCCCCCATCCTAAGCTCACAAGAATGTTGAGGTTGCAGACACTAAAGAATCTATCGAGTTTGAGCGGAACTCGAACCCCAGTCCGGCGAGCGCTAGGCAGGGACACTTCCTATAGGCCACCACAACCCTATATATACTATAAGCTGGAATAAGTGATGAAGTGGAATTTTGAACCGTAAACATGGCAGACGAGAAATTGAGTAGTAATGAGAATTTAAATTTGAATGAGATGGCGCGTGAATTGGGACGGGGCAACATTGACATGTAATGGGAAGCGATATAACAGCCTATGCATTTCATGATACTGGAAAATTACGCCATATACTGATAGGAAAAGCTCATTCTTGGATAAAATGTAACACGTGTACGCGTACACTTGTGGAAATATGATTCATAATCGACACCTCAGTGAAATTAGGAATAAAAGTTCTGTGAGGAAAAGGAAGTTGTCAAACTAGTTGACTTACTTTATATGCAATGTAAATATAATATAGATTCTGGCAAAGACTTCCATTAATTATGGTGTTAGCAATAATACTTGATAGACATTTTCATGTTCCGTACAATTTTATATATCATTAGTTTTAAAACACAACTATAACCTTTCTGAATTTGGTGTCAGGTCGGTGAGTTGTACAAATCTATAATCTATAATATGTCTAGCTGTTCAAAGGTCGTATATAAACAGAAGGCACAAGAGAAAGGAGAGGTCATAGTGATGTCGCACAATGTCTCAGAGACTGAACATATAAACATATGATTAGATCCAAAAGTTTTTTTTTTCCTATACCCAAGCAAAGACCAGGGAGGATCGTGCAGTGGCTGTTTGTGACTCGACAAGTAGATCTATAAACCCCCAGCCGCCAAAAAAATCCACCCATCCCTAGCTGACAGGGACAGTTTGAGCATGTTTGGCTGTGAAATCTAGTTAGGCGTGTGTGGGGATGAAACACAGAACCCACAGGTTCCATGTGTCACCTCAGTTGCCTTAAGCCTAGTAGTAACCATGTAACCAAGGTTTTGTTTATTGCCATGTTACTGAATATTTATATCTATTATTTTTTTACAAATGGGATTTCTGTTAGCTGAAGGAACCTGTACTATAGTCTATTTTTTATAGCGGTGCATATTTAAACTGAAAGGAATAGGCCGAACTATATTACGAAAAAAAAAAAAAATGCGTTTACAAGTCAGAAGGGATCGTTTTCCCGCCAGGCCGCTACAGGCTGTTCTTTTACCTCCCCATAAGTTTCCACAAATATCGGGTTTTATTAATTCCATGATTTTGGTAAATTCTGGTATTCAAAGAAGGTTTATAATAACATGTTTAACTTATGCTGAGTGTAATTTATCCCAATTTACGTTAAAATATGTGAAAAATTACAAAATTACAAAGCGTGCATCCGAAAACAAGCTGCTGTCGTTGACTTCGGCGGATTGTGTTATTAAATTTAGACTTACCAAGACGATTTTTATAATATATTTATTCTTTCACATTGTTTATTGACAAAACATATATCTGATGGAGAAATATAGGTTAATAAAAGTTTCGATTCACATTACTTGGTAATTATTTGAGAACAATGAAGGTGTTCGGACAAAAATACTTCCGACCAATCAGGTATCAGGAACCTTTCCGAGCTAAAAGGGCACCCCTGTGAGTGGGTGCAAATATGCACCGCTATAAAAAATAGACTATAGTATACGACATTTCATTCAATAAGATGGCATGTTCATTATAAACAACAATGTGTAATTATAGTAACATTAACAATAAAGATGGTAATAATAAATTGGAGTCACCAGTGTTTAGTAAAACTTCTGAATTGTTGCCTATAGCCTACAAATATTAGTGAGAAGCAGAGAGTGTGTGTATAATGAAAACAACCAAAACCAATTAGCGGTTTCATTCCTTGATACTCAACGGTTTTGATCAGCGCTTTTTATGTCATTTTGTACGTTGTGTGTGTGTGTGAGAGAGAGAGAGAGAGAGAGAGAGAGAGAGAGAGAGAGAGAGAGAGAGAGAGAGAGAGAGAGAGAGAGAGAGAGAGAGAGGATTCAATTAGTTTCTTTACCTTTGTAATAGAGACTTCTTAATAGATTTCTATGATTACTAATGGCTGCCATTGCTTTAACTTTTCTAGACATCTCTAATTTAGCGTTTATTCGCAGTCATACTTTCATATCGACTTGATTAGAATCTGACTTTCCTTCAGAAATGTTTAATCAACTCTTATTTATATTGGTAATCATGTTTTTAAACTGGATTGATGTAGAAAGCACTGTAAGGTCCTTGGAATTATAATAAATTCACATTCAGTTTATAAATTAGGAAGAGACTGGAATGCAATAAATATGATGATGAAACAGAGATTCCAATTTATGACGGTTATGAAGTAAGCAGTTAGTCAAAAAGGAAGTACTGTAATAAAGAGGAAAGAAGTGTGTGAGTACTTAGGGAAGATACCGAAGAGAATTTAAGACAGAAAAATCCCAACCATGAGCTCCGTCTATTGCATTCCTCGGTTGCCATGCGGACCTCGCGCCTTTAAAGTCTCCTTGGTATTACTGGGGCCGATGACGACGCCAAATGTTCGCCAGCTGAGTAACGATCTGTCATTACGTCACTTTTATGTCACTGTAATTTCTGCATGTATCATAACTTGTGTGTTTATGGTTTCTTTGAATACAATAGAATCTAAATACCAACTTAAAAAGAAGGCACAGACTATTTAACAGGAGCAATATTCCTTACATGGTATTATATATAATATTTTATATATATCACGTTGTAAGAGAATTGTTAAGAAAACTTTAGACCAAGGCAGTATATATATATATATATATATATATATATATATATATATATATATAGATATATATATATATATATATATAAATATATATATATATAGACCTATATATATAATATATATATATATATATATATATATATATATATATATATATATATATATATATATATATATATATATATATTCAGGAAGAAAAGATGCAGTTGGAAGAGAAGTGGTAGAGCAGAAAAGGCATTAACTGAGTGGAGAGCTGTAAATAGTGGATTGTTACTAGCAAAGTTCAAATCAAAGCAGTGCACTATGAGTATTATTGTATGCTATGCTCCAACAAATGATTCCCCAGAAGAAAGGAAAGATGAATAATATGAATAACTGCAGAGTGTAATAGATGAGATCGAGATATGAAAAATGGTGATTGGTAACTTGAATGTTAAAGTCGGAAGGAATAATCAAGGGATAGAGAATTTGATGGATGTCGGGGGTCTTGGTGAAGTTGCAAATGAGATTGGAGCACAGTTCATAAGTTTCTAATCAACAAACAATCTTGTCATTGGAGGTACTCTTCCACCACAAGGACAACCACAGATATACATGGACTTCGCCATTTGGCAATTACAAAAATCAATTAGATCACATTGCCATCAATAAAGAGAGAAGGAGGACTCTGAGAAATGTAAGAAGCTATTGAGGTGCAGATATTGGTAGTGATCACCAGCTCCTCCTAGCCACATTGAAATTAAGAAGGAAAGCACCCAACAGAAAGGTAGATAGAATACCTAGGTTTGATACAAGTAAACGCCTTGAAGGAGAGCACAGAGAAACATTTGTAATTAATTGTAGGAACTGATTTGCAGCTTAGAGATTTTAATAGACGAAGAGCAGACAATTAATGAAGAATGGTGTGATTTTAAGACCATATATCAGTCAGTGGGTAGTGAAGTTTTGGGACGTATAGTTACAAGGAGCAAGCTATGGATATGAAATTATTATTGAAAGTTTTTGAGGAAGTAATGAATGAAAATTACGAGGTAGAACATGCTTAGTATGCCAGTATTGATTAAAATAAAAAAAAAAAAAGCCAGAATGACTGGAGAGAATATTGAGACTTTAAAACAGATGAGACTAACAAAGCTATGAATTCAGGGAGTTTCTATGGTGTAAGAATTGGTTATAGAATTATTAATGAAATCTCTACTGGGGTAAAGCAGAAGCATATACCCATAAAAAAAGAGAGATGGATCTGTTATAACAGAAAATGAAGAAAGACAACGATGGATGGAACACTTTAGTGATGTTATGAATAGGAGATATAAAGGGAATAATTTGATTGATATACCTGAAGCTCAGGAAGACTGTGATGTACCCATGATTGGATTCAGTGTGTTTGAAGTCGAAGCTATCATTGAAAAAGTCAAGGGAGGGAAAGCTGCTGGATACGATGGAATAACTGTTGAGATGATGCTGGCTCAAAATTAAGGGACCCCCAGAATACTTACAAGATTATTTTGTTGAATATGGCATGTAGAGACAAAACCTGATGAATGGGAGTTAAGAGTGTTGGTGAAAATGACAAAAAAAGGAGATCTCACTGATGCAATAATTACAGAGGCATCACACTTACGTCAGTTGTTATGAAAATATATAGTATGCTTATTTTATAGAGATAGGAAAGAAAGATTAATGAAAACCTGAGAGATGAACAAGCAGGATATCGAAAAGGTAATTGTACTGACCAAATTTTCATTTTGAGAATTTGGCCAATTTTTTTGGAGAGCCCTGCGTTTTTATGGAATTCCTATTAAGTATGTGAATTTTTTTAAGTCCTCGTGAGCATAGCAAGTGCAAAGTTAATGTTATTGGAGTCCTATCAAATGAATTTCTGTGAACAGCGGAGTACACCAAAGGAATATGTTGCCACCTATGTGGTCCATCCTCCTCATAGATTTTGTAACGCTTACAACAGTCTGAGATGGTTACCAGAATGCATGAAATATCACTGAGGTTGGACTCTGGATGAATAGAAGACCGACAGATTATGAGAATGGAGTATGCAATGGAAGATGAAATATCACTGGAAGGAGAAAAGATTAATGAGGGGAATCGTTCATGTATCTAGGAACTATGGTCTCCAGTACAGGGTCTTTAGCATTACAGTTTAGCGAGAGATTGAAAAAAGCAAATCAGACAAGGGATAGGGTAAGTAAAATTTGGAAATCAAATCGCCTGAAATTACATATAAAATCAGACTATTCTAGTGAGATCGTTGTTACTGTTGGATATGATTCATGGTATGACAATGAAACAATATCCAATAGATTTAGTAGATTTGAAAACAAAGCCCTTAGAAATATATTGGGAGTTAAATTGCTGGACAGGATTAGAAATGAAACTTTAAGAGGGATTACTTGAGTGCCATATGTGGATGAGATCATGGTGAGGGGTAGTTGGAGGGGGTTTGGGCATGCTCTTCGCACTCCCCACGAGAGATTAGTTCACCAAACGTTCACCTGGCCATATTCTTCTTTGGTTTATTTTAACATTAATTCATTAATATATAATTGCAACTTTATTTGCTACTTTGATGTTATCTTTTCTAAAGGAAAATACAAGGAATTAAAGAAGAGTTATGTCTTACAGATATAGAATGTAATTAAGAATGATGTAAGCCTATTCCTGTTGAGACGCTACGGGATCTTATAATAAAAATGGGAGAATTTATTAAAACTCAAGTGCTGTGCATGACCTCGTACTTACACGTGCCACACAACATGTGTCCTGCTTGGTTTGGTTGCAGAAATGTGCAAAAGTTTTTTGTTCTTACTGTAATCTATATTGTTTACCAAATGTTTTTTTTTTTTCATAACTTTTTATTAAATTAGTAACGTGAAATAATCTTGTAAGCATTTTGGGAGTCACTTCATTTTCGGCCAATTTCATTTCAGCAGTTATTCCATCGTATCCTGGGGATTTCCATCTCTTGAATTTTTCCATATTAGCTTCGACTTCAGACACCCTAAATTCATTCACGTTTACATCAAGGTCTTCCTCAGCTTCAGGCATTTATTTTACTCTTTAAAGTGGATATTTTACAGTTGGGCGAAATTTCCGTGATACGGTTTGCCTTGTATCGTTATGAATAGATAAACAGTCACACGCAACTAGAAATTTGATTATATGATTTAACAACTGATTTGTGTATCCAGTAAATTAATGAATCCAATAGTCTTGTAAACGTGTAGTCAAGTAAACAGGAAAGATAATTATAGATTAATTCTGTGGAGAGGCACACAAATTGTATTACAATAGAATAACCCGTATTTTTTTAAGACAATACGTATAATCGCCATACGAAATTATTATTTTCAACAAGTTTCATCTACATCATTTATTTATGTTTTTTTTTTTTTTTTTATCAGTTTTAAGTCGGTATCTGTAATAACCCCAAACGACTCTATACCTAACTCCACGAAATGAAAAGCCCCAACTAAAAAATGATCAAGCGGAAAATAGGAATATT
>NC_090727.1:87852765-87882765 GCF_036898095.1 Palaemon carinicauda | reverse complement strand
ACAAGATGACCCTATGGATTTTAAACAATAGTATTTGGTGTGCTGAGGCTAATATTTAGTGAAAACTTATAAATAACTCTTTTGTTGATGGAAATAATACAGGAGATTACAAGCTAGTCAACATTTCCCAGGATGCAATAGTGCTTGCCCCCCCCCCTTTTTTATGGATAATGCTGGTTTTTTTTATATACAGTACTGTGAGTGTGGGGCTAAAGTGAGAAAAGCTCGGGAAAATATGTTTCCTGTTAAGGTCTTAGTCAATCTTTTGACACAGAACTCTTGTAGCTTTTATAAATTTCCTTACGCTTAATATGAGGAATGTGAATTCTAATATGCCTTTGAACTTTATTAGTAGAAATTTAGTTCTACCACTATTAGACTAGCCTTTCTGAATAATAGAAACTATTCTTTTTGCATTCACACACACACACACATATATATATATATATATACACAATATATATATTGTATATACAGTATATGTATATATATATATGTATATATATACATTTATATACAGTATATATATGTATATATCTATATTTTGGTTCGAAAGCAATGATGGTAAGATTCTCTCTCTCTCTCTCTCTCTCTCTCTCTCTCTCTCTCTCTCTCTCTCTCTCTCTCTCTCTCTCTCTCTCTCTCTATATATATATATATATATATATATATATATATATATATATCCTCTTTTCTATTTTACAAGTATTTGGTCTTCATTTTGGTTCGAAAACATTGATGTTCATATTCATTATATATATATATATATATATATATATATATATATATATATATATACATATATATATACATATATATATGTATATTTATATATATATATGTATATATATATATTTATATATATATATATATATATATATATATATATATATATATATATTTATGTGTGTGTGTGTGTACATACGTATATCATCATCATCATCAGAGCCTCAGTTAGATTTCGCCCGTCATTTTTATCTAGAGCTTTTAAATCAATACTACTCCATTCATCACTTCCTGCTTCACGCTTCATAGTCCTCAGCCATGTAGGCCTGGGTCTTCCAACTCGTCTAGTGCCTTCTGGAGCCCAGTTGAAAGTTTGGGGAACTAATCCTTCATGGGGAGTGCGAAGAGCATGCCTAAACCATCTTCATGTACCCCTCACAATGATCTCATCCACATATGGCACTTTAGTAATCTCTATTATAGTTTTATTTCTAATCCACTTAACTCCTAATACTCTTCTGATGCCTTTGTTCTCAATGATATTGTTTCATTTTCATACCTCGAATCATGTCCATACAGTAACACCGATCTCACTAAACTTGTATATAGCCTGATTTCTATATGTAATTTCAGGCGACATGATTTCCAAATTTTACTTAACCTAGCCATTGTCTGATTTTCTTTTTTCAATCTTTCATTAAATTCACTGTATTAGAGGTAATACTTCCAAGATATTCAAATGATTCCTCAGTAATTCTTTTTACTTCCAATGATATTTCATTGCATATTTAGCTTTCATCATCTGTCTTTTTTCTATTAGGATAGAGTTCAACCTCATGTGACATTTCATGAAATCTGGTAAGGAAGCTTTGCAAGTCGTGTGGCGTTTTGCTAATAAGGACAGCGTCATTTGCAAACCCTAGGTCTGCTAATTTCCTGATACCAATCCAGTCCAATCCTTTACCATCCCCAAAGTGTTCTATCCATTACAAAACCTAGGAGGAGGATAAACAACCTAGGTGACAACACGTTTCCTTGGAGTACTTCATTGTTCACTGGAAATTCATTGGATAAGACTCCATTAATATTAACTTTTCTCTTGCTATGCTCATCAACAGACTTAATAAAATTTACAAATTCAAGAGGAACTCCTAATAACGCAGGTCTCTGAACAAAATTGGCCGGTGCACACTATTAAAGGTTTTTACATAGTCCACAAATGCCATCAAAAGTGAATTTCTCTATTCTACACATAGCTGTACATGTCTTAGAATGAAAATTTGGTCAGTACAACTTCTACCTTTTTGACATTTTGCTTGTTCATCTCTCTTTTTCATCAGTCTTTCTCTTTAGTCTATAAAAGGAGCATGCTATATATTTCCATGACAACTGACGTAAGTGTGATGCCTCTGTAATTATTGCAATGTCAGATAATTTTTTTCTTTTTTGCCATTTTTACCAACACTCCTAGCTCCCATTCATCGGATTTTGTCTCTTCATGGCACATTCTACAAAATAATCTTGCAAGTATTCTGGGAATCACTTCGTTTTCGGCCAAAATCATCTCCGCAGCTATTTTATTGTATCGAGGGCTTTCCATCTCCTGAGTTTTTCAATGATAGCTTCGGCTTCAAACACAGTGAATGCATTCATTGACACCTCAAGGTTTCCATCAGCTTCAGGTATATCAATCAAATAATTCCTTTCATATCTCCTGTTCATGTCCTGACTAAAGTATTCCATCCAACGTTGCCCTTTTTTCATTTTCTGTTATAACAGATCCATCTCTCTTTTTGATGGGTATATGCTTCTTCTTCTTTTCCCCCGCAGAGATTTCATTAATAATTCTATGAGCAATTCTTACTCCATATGAAAAGCAAGAAATCATCCTTCGGGTAACTATCTCGTTACCTTTATCCAATAAGGGCATATCAAGGGGAAGAAATTGCCTTCATATTAAAAAATCGGAAACAATTTACTTGCTTCATTTTTCAATCAGCTCTCCTCTTGCAAGAAATAGACCTTTCTTTTATACATTGCATGGGTAAAAGTATTAATTTCTTCCCTCCTTTTCATGTTTTCTTTTATGTCATGCAGAGGTAAAATTAGTAATTTCCTCGCTATTTTTTATCTTTCCCTATGTAGTTTTTTCAAAAGGACGCATAAAGTTCATCCTTCTTTATCCCGATATCCCTAGTAGGTAAAGATATTAATGCTTTGTTAGTTTATTGCTTTCTTTGTGGTTTTATCTCCCCTAATTTCCAGTCTTTTCGTCTTATGGTCTGAACTAAAACTACTGTCAGATTCCAGACCTGTTGGCCATTGTTCTCAGAGTAGGGTTCTGTTGTTATACGAATGGAGAAGTAAATCACGATTTTGCAATGCAATCGTTTGTTGTATTTGTTATCGTTATTTTTTTTATTTGCAGATATTAATGTTAGCGGTCACCAATACATTTTTTGTATTGGTAATTATTATAGAGAAATGTCAAAAGGCTTTGTCTCGAAATAAATACTGGAACAGATTTTAACTTAACAAAACACTTGGAACTTACATTGATCTCTCCCCTCTCTCGCTTTAAAAATAATAATAAAAAAGATAATTCTACCCTCTACATGTGTTTATCAATATTAAAATTGTATACATAATACACGGGCAGCATATATTTTATACAATACAGGAAAACTCTTAGTCATTTACAGTACACATTAAAACACACATTCACATTCATACAAAAGTATTAGACATTAAAAATAATGATGGAAACTAGCGGAAATACCAGGAAAATAGCTGAGCCAAACCCAGCACAATGGGTTTAATCTACGTATAAATTGGTGTAACGCAGCGATTTCCACAAGGGTTTATCGACCCCCCCCCCCATTTTTTCTTAACTTGAGAGAGACAGGAATAAAAAGCGTGAAGCAGACGGAAAGTTTTGATAGGAACAATTCCAAGTTACCTTTTCCTTGAAATAACATCAGCAGTTTTCCAATGTCTTGATTATTCTCACATATCTCTGAGTTTTCCCCAGGGATATATACTGTATTACATACTTATATCCTAGGGGTCTCTCTCTCTCTCTCTCTCTCTCTCTCTCTCTCTCTCTCTCTCTCTCTCTCTCTCTCTCTCTATTTATCATCATCATCAAAGTTCGTATCAAAGTTTAATCGGATCATATTACTTTCATAATTCATCAATTATCTTTTTCTATTTATTTATTTTGTTACCGGGGTCATTTTCTTCCTACTATTATATTCGTAATACCTTCTAATATTCTTATTTCATTCTGGTTTGGGAACCACCATATGCCGTCTACCGATCTCATTTCTCTTATTAAAAAGAGGAAATGATGTGCAATATATATGTGCGTGTGTGTATGTATGTGTGTATGGGTGTGAGAGATTCTATGTAATATAAACATTACTAGTTTTGTAGTTATAGTTTTGCTGGATGTTCTCCTATTAGAGCAGACATATTATCAGGTACAAAGGTAGGTAAAAGTAAAAACAGAAGGCTTGATGTGTTATAGTATATTCAATTATTTTCAGTAAACGGCGACCTTTTTGACAAAATGTTATGGGCGATAAAAAGGTTATGTAATTTGCGTATGGCTCTTGACTGGAATATTAACGTTTATGTAAAATGTCAACTGCTATATTTTTTTTCCCTTAATTTTACGCCCGAATAGCTGATGATGACCAATTTGGTAAATATTATAATCTGGTATTGGTATGTATATAGGAACATTGATTTTTTATTGCAGGAGTTAACAAGTATTGTTATTTAACCACATATAAATATATTTTTTTGTACATGACATTTATTAGTATTTGTATATGCATAATACAAGGTTATAATATGCTTATACATGTGTCAACACTTCCCAATATTATATCTTTGCGAGAAATTTTATTCATAGATCTGCTTGTTTGTATGATTGCTTGTAGATACACGGTTTTCGTATGAATGGTAATTAAATTTCATATTTTTAACAAACGATTATGAGTATATCATTCAAATGTCCCCAAAAATGACTGTAAGTGATGAAAAAAAATCCTCTGTTTTCTGATTTTCTAGTGAAAAGAATGATTGTAGGTTCTTCATTCATTCCACTTCTATTACAGCACCAAAACAAAACTCCTTTCTTTTCGAGTCATTGGCCATCGTATTTATCCCACACCTTTATCCCCCCCCCCCTCTTTTTACCGAGAACATGTACAAAGTCCAAACCAGGGGAAATTAAATTTATGAAATTTTTCTTCCTTTTAGTATTTTATTTGTTATCGTCTGCTTGATAAATTACTCTGAAACAGCGGCAAAACTTTAAATTCACTTTTTAAAGAGTGTGTGTTGCTGTTCATATTTAGAAGTGTCCAATTTTCACTTTTTTTTTTTTTTTTTAAATATTTAACATCTTATAGAAATAACTAACTTTAGAATGATCACGTTTTTAAAGACCTCAAAGTGTTCTTCCATACTGGTATGCGCACTCAAAGGTTCGTTTGATCATGAGAAACTGTCTTGCTATTCATTTTCCTCTTTGAAAACAAAGTGGGATGAAGGTACTGTTTGAAAGGGAAGGGCTTTGGATTCCGTAAACTACAATTATTTCCTCAGGAAAACAAGTCAAAATATCTTTCCTGAACTTCACGGTTACCGCTCTCAAGGTATTGTGTGTGTGTGTATGGTTTGTTTGTTTGTTTTTCCATTTGTTCTTGCGTTTTATTTTTAAAGAAAATTTCACCAAAGGTGGACTTGTTGTTAGTAGTAATTAGTTGAATTGTGGTTGTACTTTTTGTGTGTGAAAAGAATTCTATGAAGAATGATATGTCGAGTTTATTTTCAAAAGCTCGTGGTTTAAGAAGTCAAAAGCCTTTGTACAGTACCAATTATCGTATATTGTGGCAACCAATTTCGTAAAGTATTTTTACCAAGAACATCTGAGTCGTAGTTGTATCTCCTTTCAACCAGTTATATTTGGTAGGCACTCTTTATGGCTAACTATTTGAGACCAATAAGAATATTTGCTCGTTGGAGTGCTTTTTGTGCTTTTTAACTGCATGCAATATATATATATATATATATATATATATATATATATATATATACGTATATATACATATATATACACATATGTATATACTGTATATATATACACACACACATATATATATATATATATATATATGTGTGTGTGTGTGTGTATATATATATATATATACATATATATATATATATATATATATATATATATATATATATATATATATCTTCTAAGCTGACTTTTTCCTTTTACTAGGTAAAATTTAAAGACCCGAGTCTCTTTAATGTGGTATGAGTTCACCCACCTATAGTCGATTTTTTTAAACCTGGCAAACTTGCACTAAACTTGCACTTAGCTGGTTGTCGCTGATTGGATGAGTGTCGTGTTGTCCGAATCTCTCAGTTTTGTTTTCACACTGTTTTAGAATTGTGATTATAGGGTCATAGAGTGAGTTAAGAGCCAAGTTATGTAATGTTATGTAAATACCAGTTGTAATAAAACGTAAGTATTAAGAACTTACATACCGAATTATTATTTAATAGTTAACAGTTATGAAACAACACTTACCGAAGCTGTAGACTAGAGATATGTTTCAAACGCATGAACTTTAATGTTTAAATTTCTAGCTAGATTTTTAGTGCTATCATGCCATTGGTTGTTTGAAAAAAAAAAAAAATATTTATTGTACATTGCTGATGTTGTATAACGCCTAAGAACAAAATAATATCGTAGAAATGTAAGCTTGTCAGAAAATTTGGGGTGGAGGAGTTGTGGGAGGAACAGCCACGGGCTTGACAGAAAGTTGACGTACTCTCAGCGGGAGGTTCAAATGCGGGTTGTGGTGTTTTTGTCTTCATAAAATAATAATTAAGATGTTTATATATCATAATGTTTATTTTTTGCATTTCAAAAGTACTGCTCACGGAATTTCATTAATGTTTTAGGATATGTATAAAGGCAAATTACATAAATTGTATTTATTCGTACCATTTCCTGGCTGGTGTGCCACTCTCTATATAAAATGACATTAAATTTACTGTTCCTCAAGTAGAAATTTTCAAATATGTCCTATTACAGTTGGGTTTTCTTTATCTCGCGTCCATCTTATTTTTAGATAGACCTTAATTATATTATATTTTGTAAATCATAAGACTCCCCATGAATAATAAGAGCAGAGCCCTTATATTTGAGATTGTTAGCTGTCATGTTGTCTTTTGTTCCATCTCAATAAACTTATAGCAGTTTTCAATAGTACAGGGAAACAAAAGGTTCTTAGGAACTTAAATTTTAAGTATATTTTCATGACTGTTCATTTTAATAATACAGTAGCTGTATTAGGCAATAATGGCATTAATGAAGAGAAAAGTCAATAATAATATTAAAAATTATAACAACAGTAAGAGTCACAACAAAGTAAACAACAACTAAGTATTGATAACAGTAGTAATAATAATGCATCAATTAAAGGCGTCAGAATTATATAAACAAAAGTATCGATAACAGTATTCAGGGTCATGGATGATAATAAAGTATCATCAGTATCATGTTAACAGAAGTATCAATAACAACATGAAATACAGCTAGAATTTTAGTCCAGTGTCAGAGCATCTTCATCACTACTGTCATCAGTAGTGCTATCATTCAAGTCAATTACAAACTCATCAAGTAACTTATCAAATGCTGAATCTTTGGCACGATACAATTCTTCGATTCTCTTGACATGTTCTATAGCATTTTGCCAGTGCTGTGGCGTCACATGATCAACTGCTTCTTTTGTAATTTTTTCAACAATTTTCAGAGACTGGTCGCTATTAGAATTACGTTTTTTTATTTCTGTCTTCACTTGGGCCCAGATAAGTTCGATAGGGTTGAAAATGCAGTGATAGGGAGGTAGACGAAGCACTTTATGGCCATAGTGAGCAGCAATTTCATCTATTTCGTACTTTTGAATTTCCTTGTGGCGCTGGCAGAGCTGAAGAAGTTCGAGTTTTGTAAAAGAAGGGTCATGGTCAATGTTATTTAGAACCAACCAGTCTATGATTTGGGCTTTTCTGTTGCTACTTGTCGGGACCTTGTTGATTATTTTAGAGTGATAAGGAGCATTATCGATGATGATAAGGGACTCCTTCTTGATATTAGGAAGAAGTTGTTCTTCTAACCACATTTTGAACCTTTCGTTATCCATCGAGTCATGGTAATCACCCTTTGATCCGTTTTTTGATTTGAACATAAGCAATGCTCCCGGTACAAAACCCTCATCACTTCCTGCATGTACTATTATAAACCTTGAGCCTCTCCCTGACTTCGTTTTCGGTCCTACTGATCCATCTTCATTAGTCCAGCACTTTTCGACGGTGAGGTTCTGGTTCACCCAAGTCTCGTCCACGAATACCTCCGGTCTTGGCTTTGGACTCTCTCGATTTCTCTTCAGTTCTCTAAGATACTTGTTCCTTGTTATAATGATGTCCTGTCTCTCCATGAGTATCTTTCTTCCGCTTGTGACTTTCTTGTACCTAAAACCAAGATTCCTGACTATTTTGTAGAGGGAACTTCTCGAACCAGTAAAATTAGTAGGAGGTTCCCGAACTTTTGCCAACAAATTTGCTAATGTAGGAAGGTCTCCTCTGTCATAAAAGGATAGGATCTCTCTCCTAACACAATCTCTGTCGAAACTATCAAGATTATCAACAACAGTCGATTTCCTTTTCCGGGGCAAGGGTGAATGAATTATACCGTCTGAAGATTTCATCTTCTCAGATTTGATGCGATAGATAGTTCTCTCTGAAACTTGAGTTGCTGTTGCTGTCGCCTTAATGATTTCTTTCATTGTCTTGCTAGGGCCCTGTGAATTGAAATATTGAAAAACATTCATTATTATATTACGGCACTGACTGGTAAGCCTACTGCCAGCAGCATGTATATGCCTGGTGTTTGAAGTGCCTTCATCTTTGCTTTGTTCCATATCGTCTCTTGTGGCCATGGCTGAAATAGGTGAAATCGACAGTGAGCCAATTGCTCGATAGCAGATTCTAAGCTGATTGATGGTGGCGGTGTGTGCAGACGACAACTCGCCGGCTGTTCCTTTCTCAACTCCTCCACCCCAAATGTTTCGGCAAGCTTACATTTCTACGATAGTATTTTGTTCTTAGGCGTTATACAACCTTCAGCAATGTATAATCAATACGTTTTGCTTTTTTCCAAACCACCAATGGCACGTTTGCGCTAAAAATCTAGCTAGAAATTTAAACATTAAACTTCATGCGTTTGAAACATATTTCAAGTCTACAGCTTCGGAGAGTGTTGTTTCATAACTGTTAACTATTATATAATAATTTGGTATGTAACTTCTTAATACTTACGTTTATTACAACTGGTATTTACATAACATTACATAATTTGCCTCTTATCTCAATCTATGGCCGTATAATCACAATTCTAAAACAGTGTGAAAACCAAACTGAGATATTCGGACAACACGACACTCATCCAATCAGCGACAACCAGCTAAGTGCAAGTTTAGTGCAAGTTTGCCAGGTTTAAAAAAATCGACTATAATTGGCCACATTCCCCTCACATTTGTTCTCAAATTGTTTTGAAGTTCGTAAGTCCTCTTACTCTTAACAAAATTTGTATCACTGTATCAGTCCACCAGACTATATATGTGTGTGTGTGTGTGCGTGTGTTTGCTACAAATAGCGCCACTGTTTTTTTAATCACTTTTTTATTTTAGCTTGGTATGTTTAGTTTTAAAACGCTGAAAGCCCATTCGTAAAGGATCTGGTTGAATCTCTATGAGTTTCATTACTATAGTAGTTGTAGGTTCAATATGAAACAAACGGCAAGGGTATATACTTCAAATTTTTTAGTTAAATATATATACATATTTTTATTTTATTTTACACAAGTGAAATCATCAAAAACAATAAATAGGGCAAATCATGATTATTTTTTTTCTATAGATATGATGGATTTATATGACTCCGGGAAAAGGGGAAGACATTTTCTAGCCCCAAAAAGGGCATGGACGAAAAGTATGCTTTTAGAATTTAGACATAACTCTCCTATATGTTTGGCGATTAGTTTGAAATTATTCTTCTTTTTTATGTAAAAGAAAAATGTTTAGACATTGTTTGCAGATGATTGGTTTCGCTGGAAACTTCGTGATGATATTGATAATGATGCAGTAATTCCAACTAGATATCGGATAATTATTTCAACTTTAAATTTGAAGTATTTCTAAATGACGATGAAGGACTTTTTATTACAGATCTAAATGGCATCGATGTAAAGTTGCACACCGCTCAGTAAAATATAAAATTCTGAAATGGAAATCATGGGTAAGATAATGATAGACAGGGATTATTTCTTGGCATTTTCATTTTAATTATTGCTGAATTTACGCAATATTGCTCAGAGCAGGCAGGTATTGCATTGCAATATCTCTAATTATCCCAAGCGCTTCCGTTAATGTAGCTATTTATATTTTTCCTGGAAAATTTATATCCCCTCAGTTTCTAATAGCATTAAAAATACAGCGTCTTTTTCTCATCATACAGAGACTTGTATATATGTACAGTAAGTATGAATGTGTAGCATATATATATATATATATATATATATATATATATATATATATATATATATATACAAATACACTATATATATATATATATATATATATATATATATATATATATATATATATATATACAAATACACTATATATATATATATATATATATATATATATATATATATATATACACAAATACACTATATATATATATATATATATATATATATATATATATATATATATATATATATATATATACTTATATACACACACACATATATATATGAATATATATATATATATATATATATATATATATATATATATATATATATGTATATATGTATATATATATATATGCAGTATATGTGTTATATGTATATATATATACACACATAAATTTACTGTATATATATCATAATCATCATCATCATCATACGTAGGTAGTCCACTGCAGGCTAAAGGCGTGCCTGTTGTATATGTAAGTATCCGATGGAAAACTTTATATGACGAAATGCTGCATATTTAGGTAAAAATTCTAGAAGTGAATATTGTGAAGATGGCATCTCTAAGGGAAATCGTACTCTCTCTCTCTCTCTCTCTCTCTCTCTCTCTCTCTCTCTCTCTCTCTCTCTCTCTCTCTCTCTCTCTCTCTCTCTCATATTGTTGACAGAAATTTTGTAAAGTTTTATTTTTTATTACATTTATCACTTGTTCCTAAAACATAACACAGGAAAGTATAATGAAAACCTTAAAATATAGATATTAAAAAAGAAAATCGTGTCTTACTTGTTTGGAGGAAAACTACTATAAAATACTTCTGGATATAAATGACCATATGGCAATATCATCCTGAATTGGAAAAGCAGGATGCTATAAGACCCTTTTCCAACAAGCACAAATGGCCCAGTGAGGAAAGAAAATAAAGAAATAGATAAATTAGAGGAGTAACGAATAATGAATTTAGAATATATTTAGATAAGTAACAACGTTGTAATAGGTCTGTCATATATAATCTATGAATAGAGACTTATGCCAGCCTGTTGGACATAAAAACAATTGCTGTAAGTTTGAACTTCCGAAGTTCCACCGATTCAGCTGCCTGATTAGGCAGCTGGAATAAAACTTCTAGAATACTGTTTATTATTGAGCCTTTTGATTGTGAAGGCATGAATGTTACAATTAACTGTATACCTCGTACTACGTACAGGATAGTACAGTCTAGGAAGATCTAAACGCAAAGGATGGTCAGAATTATGAAAAATCTCATGGGACATGCATAACGAAATAACTGAACGACTTTACCAGAGAGTAATATCTACAGTAGATCATGAATAAGAAATTTTTTAGACCGCAACTGCCTGTCCAACAAAATTAGATGAGATTCAGCAGCTGAAGACCAAAAAAGAGAAAAGTACGTATAACAAAGCACAGTGAAAGAATTAAAACATATCCTCAAAATAGATTCATCACCGAAAATATAAAACTATTTTCTAAATAAGCCAATTTTTGTGCAAAGGAAGAAGAGGTTGACCTAATGCGTTTCTCAAAATTAATTTGCAACAAGAATCACACCGAAAATTTTAAAAGATTCATACAGAGTTAAAGAAACATTATCAATGCAGAGAAATAGATGTTGAGGAGCCATTGTCTTCGACCTACTTACAATCATACTTTGAGTTTTATTAGAATTCAACTTCTTGCCCCATAATTTGCACCATGCACTAATTTTAGATGGAACTGTATTAAGGGATTCAGCAATCCCAGATCTATATACAGGAAAAGGCATTGAAGCAGAGACTAGCAGCATCTGCATGTGTACCGTGAAGAGGGCCTGTGTGTATAGGTTAAATATAGTGATTTGTTTTTTCTTTAATTTTCGTTGATGGACTTTTTTTAGGAAACACGTTAAACTATTAGAAGAAAAAAAAACACACATACACACACACACACACACACACACACACATATATATATATATATATATATATATATATATATATATATATATATATATATATATATATATATATATATATATATATATATATATATATATATATATATGTATGTATTAAATGTGCGTATTTTTGTCTGTTTATATAAACTTAAGATAAACAAAATTATAAATTCTAACAGTGATCATGATTTATTTTTCTGCATTTTTTTTTTTTTTTTTTTTTTTTTTTAGGATTCTGACCTTTGGTTTTTTACTTTTATTTTCTTTCTACTCTTGTAACACACATACGTACCATGTCTTGAAAATGTTGGGTCACTTCCGATGTTAAGAATAATGACTCTCTCCCTTCATGCTTATTTTGTTCGTTGACTTCTCTTGTTGGAGTTGCCACGTTCCGCCAGAGAATACAATACCAATTCTCCAATTCCCCAAACTGTCAAACCTGATTATAATTCTTTTCCCATTGTGAAACAGAGAAACACCATGCGTGAACTAGTGTTTCAGGGTGCTGGGGGACTTTTCCTTTTGCATTTTACGGGCAAATTGCAGACGAGGTTCCTGGTAGAAATGTATATTGCATTTCGCGTGTGGGGTTTCCTAGCATTTGAATATCTTTAGCGGGTCTACTCAAAAGAGTGGATGTAAAAAAAATTCCAGGGGAAAGTATTGTTTTGAAACTTTGTCGATTCTCATTAAGTATGGAAAATTTAAGAGGTAATGGAAATTGGTTTGTCTGTTTGCGCTTTAATTGCTTTCGAATGTCTGCATTTTTTTTTTTTTTTTTACTTTTATTAAGAAAATATACAGTTTACAAGTTCATTTTTACAAATACATATTTATATAAACATATAGTTTATATTTTGATATTGGTTTTTCTGATGTTTATAATTCATCATTAGCATATACTAACATTAGTCATATTAATATTTACATAACATAAAGACAAGCTGATAATGCAATAAATCAAGATTACTATATTTTATATACTTTAAACTTCAATTATCATTAAGGAATTTCTCACACTAATTTACTCATTTTTATCCAAATTAACATATTCTTTTGTAAAATGTAAAAGACATTTATCCTCTAGTGACTTGAACAATATAAATCTTGTCTTGAATATTCTACTTTTAATAAAGGAGATCATACTTAACTCATCTGCTGAGGGCATTACCTTATGAAGGTACCAGATCCCAATTATAAATTCACTTATTAATAACATTGCTGTGTTTCTGTCTCTTTTAGAATAGGCCTGAAAATCCAGTTTTAAAACCTTTAGAAAGCTTTGTGTGTGTATTTTACAAACCTTGTTCAAAAATGTTTTAATCCAATTCACAACTGTTCCTCTAAATCTACAAAAATAAACTAAGTGCATAATTGTTTCAGGCTCTCCACAATTGCCACACAAACAACCTATCCTTTGTAGCTAAGACTTCGTGGCTGTATTTAAACAAAATTTCTCTATTTACTGGATCAATCCACTTGTTATTCAAATTTTCCCATATTATATTCCAGTTAAACAACGGATAACTTTCTTCAATACTTGGCAGAACTGATTCACCTCTCAGCATGTGAGAGTAAATGTGTTTTAATTTCAACAAAGGATAGGTCTTTACCTTTATTACAGAGTGAAATATCGTCATTATTTTGTCATAATATGGAGTGCTAAAAATGGTAGATTCACTAAATCTGTTAAAATCAACAAGATAAGAAAGCCTCAGCTTACAATAATATGCAGCTATTTCACATCCCATTAATCTATTGACAATACTTTTGTAAAAGCTGTTGAAAAGCATACAATTGGCTTTCACAGTTAGATTTACAATACCACATCCACCTTGACTCTTTAGAAGATACATAGTTTTCCTTTTAATAGGTTGATAATTCCCATTCCAGAGATATCTGAAGGTACACTTTTCTATGTACTTACCAATATCAGCTGGAATGGGAAATACCTGAGACACATACCATGCCTTTGATAATACAGTTACATTAATTATTACACTCTTTTGAAATAAAGTTAGTCTTCGTTTATAAAGTGGCCCTATCATTTTTGAAATATTATCTTTGATATTTTCCCAGTTCACCCTTACAGATAGTTCATAATCATTATTATGGATTATACCTAGGATTTTAAAACTGCCTTGTTTCACTTCTATCCCTGTTTCTGGCCATTCGAGTTTGTCTTTCCACGAGCCAATTCCCACAATGTAAGTTTTCTTTTTATTAAGTTTCGCTCCACTTGCCTTTTCGTACTCATTAATAACCCGTGAAGTTTCCTCAATACCTTCCAACTTATTGACAATAATAGTGCTATCATCTGCAAAGCCAACCACTACAATTTTTAACCCATTCGGAAGATCTGGAGAAAAAGTTCCCAACCTAACTTTCAGCATTCTATACAATGGTTCTTGAGCTATAACAAATAAAATCATCGATAATGGACAACCCTGTCGAACAGACTTGCCTATTAGAAAAGGGTCAGATATATGGCCATTTGTAGATATACAGCTTTTGGCATCCTTATAAAGCATCCTAATCAAGTTAAAAATTCTAAAGAAAATCCAAGTTTGTATAACGTTCCGAATAGAAAGTCCAGATTTACCATATCGAATGCTTTATACCAATCAAGATTAATCAGGGCAGCTTTCTTGTTTTCATTATTTTGGAAGTATATTACATCTCTTAGCAAGGTGTTACAGTTAATAATTGACCTTCCTGGGACAGCACAAAACTGTTCCTCTGATACGAAAAGAGATATCACTGATTTTAACCTGTTTGCTAAAACCTTTGCTATAATCTTATAATCTACATTTAACATAGTTATGGGCCTCCAGTTATTAAGATTACACTTATCTCCATTTTTTGGTAAAAGTTTAAATGACACCTTTATTTGAGTCTTTCCACATTTTAAAATTAGTAAATGAGAATTTCAGTACTTTCATAAGTTCGTTTTTTACAATGCTCCACATAGTTTTGTAGAATTCGACGGCTAATCCATCAACACCAGGACATTTCCCATTTTTCATTCCTGATATAGCTTCCCAAACTTCTTTCTCTGTTAATTCAGCCTTCAGGTTTAAGTTCATATCATCATCTATGACACTGTTCATATTTTCAAGAAATTTATATTTCAAATCAAAATCTATAGATTCTTCTTTATACAAATTTTCATAAAATTCTAATACATACCTTTGTGTCTGTTACATATGCACCCTCTTTTACACACAATTTATCGATACTTGTTTTTACATTCTTTTCTTTCCCAAGTAAATATGCAGATATTTTTTCCCCATACATTCTTTCATCAATTCTAGCTCTTACATTGACCCCTTCACATATCTCATTTTCAATTACATTTATTCTGTCTTTAAGTTCCTCTATTTTGTAAAAGTTATTACAGTTTTCAGAATGGATCCAATAATTCCGCCTTAATTCTGCTTTCAGCAGATTCAGTAAGCCAAATCTCTCCTGATTTATTGTCTTTGAAACTTTAACAAAAAAGAGTCTAAGCTGATCTTTTGCATAAATCCACCAATCTAAAATAGAATGAAACTGTACATCACCCATCTTTCTTTTCAAATAGCTCCAAAATTGAACAAAGTTTTCTATCACTACTGTATTTTTCAGAATACTTGTATTTAATTTCCAGTATCCCTTGCCAAAGCTAATATCATTGTCCATCTTAATCTTAACCGTAACAGAATTATGATCAGACCAGCTTAATGGAATATTTTCAGATTCACTTATATTATTCTTCAGATCTCTAACGTATATGCGATCAATCCTAGAACCATACTTATGCCTAACATACGTATATTCAATCAAATGGTTTTTCAAGAGCCACACATCTTTAAGTTGTAAATAATTTTTTAATCTTTGAAGAGCTGTTGAAATTATATGATTATCAGGATTAGAGCAATCTCTTTTGCTCGTTACGCTGTTCCAATCCCCACCTATAATCAAGTTTCGTAAATTGTGTCTCATGTAATATAACAAAACATTTAAAAACAGTTCCTCTCTTTCCTTTTTCTTATTTGTCCCTGAAGGGGCATACACATTTATTAATAGAAAATCTGTTCCTTGATATGTACATTTTACACTGATTATTTGGCCCTTTACATCCATCTCCTGATTCAGAACCTTCACTCTCGACTTTTTATTGAAGAGGATAGCAGTACCTCCCTTCAACAAGACAGTTGGATTCAATATTATATCGCAATGCTTTTCAACATACTCAAGTTGCGAAATATCTTTGACATTGTGTTCTTGCACAAATATTACATCCAAATGATAAAAGTACATAAAATCAATCAATTTACTTTGCTTATAAGACATACATAATCCATTAACATTAACAGTTGCTAAATTTAAGTAAGTGAAGGTTACAAATATAAGAAAGAAAATCTAAATCATTCATCCAATTTGAAACGTTTATTCACTGGCAATCGATTCATCTCGTCTTCAGAACTACTTTTAGGTTCATCAAACACTGATGTATCTTCGCCCATGTTCGACTCGGAAAGCACACCATTATCCTTTGTTAGCCTCAGACGAATGCCTTTGCTTGGTTCGTCACTAATTGTAGCTTGCCACATTTCGGCGTCACTTGTGTTACCAAGGTTGAAAACACTGTCTATTGTAGTTTCCCCACCACAGTCCACATTATTCTCTTCATTATCTTCACATTCCTGAATTTCACTTATCACCTCTTCGATTGAATCCTCCTTATTTTGTACGACACATAATTGAACGTCCATTTCCTTTCCAATGTCTGTCACGTCTGCGTGGATTCCTGCTTCAACTGTCGAAATAACGAGTCCTTCGTCAGGTGATGCGGGAATTTCCACAAGCCTTCCAGCTCCTTCCTCATTTTGTCTTTCGTTGTCCGTTTCCACTTCGTCCATTCGTCCATCGCCAGTCCTCGTCGCGGTGGTCGTTCTGATGCTTTCATGACCCAAGCCCGAATTATCGTTCCTTACTTCTAGCCCCTTTCTCTCTTTTCCATTCGCCGATTTGGCTCCACCTCCATGCTCATCTTCCCTTCCATTATTGTTCGCGCTGGATGAACTACTCTTTCCATTCTTAGGTATTTCAGGGAAATCTCCCTCATTAATAATGTAATTACTCTCACTAATATTCAAAATACAGTCCTTTACTAGATGACCTTCTTTCCCACATTTGTAACATGTTCTACTCTGTCCACTATATAAGAAGGTTAAATTATAGCCACCAATATAAATTGATGAAGGGATGTTTTCTTTAACTCTCATCTTTGCTGTGCGAACGCCATTGAATAAACCCTCAAAGGGCCCAACTGCAAATTTGTTATGCCTTAAGTGCTCTACCTTTCCATACCTATTCAAAATATCTATTATCACTTTATCATCCATCTCGAACGGTGCGTTCCTTATCGATACATACGAAACTTGTGAACTTAAATTTATAACTTTCACAGAGTCTGTTTCACTTAACTTTATAACTTTATCCTCGAAATTCTTCAAAACATCGGCAAATACATTTGCAGAGATTACCTTTACCACAACCTTATTTCTATTTATATTCTGAACACCTTTCATGTCACTAATTCCTAATTTCATATGATTAAACAACACATTACTAACACTTTCCATGGTCACATAAGGCGCTGTAAAATGCAGGCCAAAGGAGTCTTTCCTCCTGAGAGCATGTTGTGTATTATAAGCCATCTTAACTAACCTGTTTTTATGTTTTGATTAACTGCCAGTTCTGTGTTTCTTGGAAACGGAGGGAGAGCGGGAGGGAGACACTACCAGCCCCCTAACCCCCGAGGCAAGTCGCCTCAGGGCATACTCGTTCACCGGCCAAGAAGCTGGTTCGCCAGGTGTGTAATCGAATGTAAATTTGCCTACATTACAACACTGTCTTGGCACATATAACACTAAAAACACACCGCTAGTATCACATCACTTTTATACACTGCTGGAACAGTAGAAAAACGAGAAAGAGCCCATGGTATAATCTCAAAGTTGAGAGAGACAGGAGCACTTGAAAACACGTCTTCCTTCTTTGCCCGACCAAAGTGAAGTCAAATAAAAAAAATTCCAGGGGAAAGTATTGTTTTGAAACTTTGTCGATTCTCATTAAGTATGGAAAATTTAAGAGGTAATGGAAATTGGTTTGTCTGTTTGCGCTTTAATTGCTTTCGAATGTCTGCATTTATTTGGTATCCAAGCGAAATAACTTTGTAGCTACTTGTATTCTATCGCTTTTAAGATTTTTATAAGTATCCAAAAATAAATGGATTTTTGCAGCTCTATTATTTTAAAGTCCCATTCTTTACTTACTTTACCTGTTTTGACGGCTGCTTTTCCGGTCCCATACAGCAGGGGAACCCCACTCTCTACAGGACCTTCACTGTCGTTTTACCTTGTTCGTTCAGAGTATTTAACGTTTCATATCACGTATTGTTCATTTACTGTTAAATCGTCACTGTTATACGACTCATGAAATAAGAAAGTCTTCAGTTTCCTCTTGAAAGCCTTAATGTAAAGTAGTTGTACAGTCGTCATTATTCACTAGTCGATATGATTCTAATGACTCACTAAATGCCAAAGCGTCGGGATTAGTAGACTGTTACTAAGGATATTTTTCAGTTTTTTAGCGTAAAGTTTATTTCTATATATTCAGGTGTTCTTTTTAACATTTTGAGATTTGAGTAACATTTATGAATAATGAGTCCGACACCCCCACCAGACCTACCTTCTCTCGGTATGTGAGGTGTGTGTGGGGGGCGTCATTTCAGTGATCTTTGCCTTGTCCAAGTTATTTAACCATGTTTCAGATAATGCTAGTATGTCCAAATATTTCTCGTTTATCAATTCTCGAAATTGAATAGCCTTATTACCTACTGATTGTATATTTACATAGCCACAGTTTATGACATCCTTAGTAACCATGATCTGTATTTTCTGCAAGTCTTTTCAATTCCAAGTCATAAGCTTTGCATTCTCTAGAATTTACTATGTGGTCACTTGGTTTGTTTAACTTGATGCAGTTAATGCACTTTGACACTTGCGAATTACACTCCTTGGTGGAATATTTTCAAGATATCCATACCTCTGACAGTGGTAGCAGGTGATCACTTGGTACCTATCACGTTTGTTACAAGTACCCCATCGTAACGAAACGTTGTCCCCAGTATCATAATAGCCCTCCGAACTTCAGGATCACATTTCAGCACACAGTGGGTGGTCCCACCCGAAGCATTTTTCTTCAGGACTACACTGATATTCTCTTCTATATTTTGGATTTGGTCCAGGCAGCGATTTCTTGTAATTAAAGCATTTACTACATCATCATCATCATTGTACACATTACATATCATTATTTTTGGTTTTAATTTTCCGATTTTTCTCGTTTCAGTGTCAGCAACCAATGTCTGAATTTTGTTTGCAGCCTCTTCTCTGACCATTTTGTTTGCAAAGTTTACATTATCATCGCCATTCTTAGTTGACCTCTTGTTAAGTATATGAATGTCTTTAAGTGCCTGCTCAACCTCGGGTTTTCTTTAAGTAATTTTAGTTGTATTTGTTGATTTAATTACCAACAGATTTTGCTCCTTAACTTTGTCAGCAAATGTTGGTTTCTCCGTGTTTTTGTTAATTCCTACATTTTTCCAATTGAAAATATTAAAAGCTTTTAAGCTTGCTGTGAATAATAATTCCCTTCTCAATCGGATTTTTTCCATTATCTTTGTGTAGTAGGGATTGCTTTACTTCCCATTTAGATTGAAGAACTTTCATTACTGCTGAAATAATGACAGAATTAAAAGCTTTCTCATAGTTTATAAATCCCACATGTGCCTGATTTTAAAAGACAATGACACACACACACACACACTCACACACACACATATATATATATATATATATATATATATATATATATATATATATATATATATATATATATATATATATATATATAAAACTATCGTTCATTTAATCCCAAGATTAATAACCTCCACTGCAGGAACTTCCAAGAAAATCCTTATTATGTGGAGAATTAGATCTCGAAATATTCTTGATCTATTATTGTAATTTGTGGTTTCATTAAGTTTCTAGTTAAGGTCTAGGTATACAATAAGGTTTTAGTCATGTGTTATATCTTCATAACTTTGATTTTTATTCTTGTAAAGCTATCACGATTAATATTTTGCATTTACATTGATATGATTTATTTTGTGGTAGCTGCCACTGTTTTACGTGTTATCATTTGTTATCATTTTAACGAGATGCTACTGCATTACCCGAAGGCTCACTATGCTTGTGACATATGTAATGTTTATTTATATCAGTATTTATATCAGCTTTTGACCTAGAGGTTTTCCATATTTTTTCTTTACTTCGATATTATATATACGTGTATATATACTGTATATATTATTATTATAATAATAATAATAATAAAAAGGAATTCTTAAAAGAAACTAGAATATCTAATTAATGTCCCCATGACTATATGCATTCAGCATTAGAAAGCTGGGTGGAATTTGTATTTTTTTTTTTTTAATTTTTTTTTATTAAGTAAATTTACATAGTATATACAGCAAGTATCTATATACACAGATATGACACTTTTACAATATATATTTTACAATATTTTTAATACTTAATACAAAAAAAAACATTGACTCTCATTGCTTTAAACGACAAGTACTCTATAAAGTTTTTACCTCTAATGACACAGTATACTTGTTAAATATTTTCAACATATTGGCGGGTAAAATGTTTCTCTATATCGTATGATTTTGATAGGACCCACTTGGTGTATTTTATTCTACATCTTAATAAGGAGATTCTTTCTGAAGGAGATACATTGTCATCCCTGCTATACCATACACAATTTATATATTCAATGAGAAGAACATTTATTGTGTTTACCTGTTTCTTGGTTTTACATGTGTAGTCCATCATCAAAAATTTTATTGGTTGTTCTACTTTTAATATACATATTTCTAAAATTAAGGTTTGAAACCACTCCCATATGGGTTTAACATACATACAAAAATATACAACATGTAAATGATTTTCTACTTCCATACATTTGTTACAGAAATTATCATTTCTTATATTTAGTACTCTAAGCCTTTCTTTTGTGGCTAATGATTCATACAAAAATCTGTACATCAAACTTCTCTGGTACGAATCAACATATTTACACAATAGATTATTCCAAATATCCTTCCAGTTAAAGAGTGGATATCTCTCCAATACAATAGACATATGTTCTGCCATTATAGACCTGTAAATATTTTTACTTTTAACATGTGGAAAGTTCGGAGTTTTTATCAATTTCCTTAGGGTATCAACAATATAATTGTAGAAAGGAGTACCCGAGTATGATACATCATGACAATTTTCCAAACGAAACTTATAACTTATTCTAATACGTGTAAAATAAAGGGCTAGCTGCCTTCCATAAGTTTCTGAATGAATAATCTTCAAATATGTGCTCGTTAAAATAGCTGCTGCCTTGTAATACACATTGATTATACCTATGCCTCCTTTCGCTTTTGGAAGATAAAGGGATTCTCTCTTAATAGGCTGATACGTTCCACACCACAGGTACCGAAAGATTGCTTGTTCTAGGAGTTTTGCTTTGCTCTTTACCAAGGGAAACACGTGGCACATGTACCACACTTTACTTAAGATTAAGGAATTAATAATGACAGCTTTTTGATACATAGACAAAAATCTGTTTGAGAGCATGTTTACTCTTACCTGAACTTTGCTAATGAGTTCATCCCAGTTTCCTTTAACCATTTCTTCATAATCATTGCATAGCAAAATCCCTAATACAGTGCATTTGTTCTTATGTTGCAACCATTCAACTGGCCATTCATTTCGATGTTTCCAGTTACCCAGTCCCATAACACAAGTTTTTTCACGATTTAGCTCTGCCCCTGTAGCTTGCTCAAATTTTGCTATTGTATGGAACACTTCCTGTATGCTCTCAGTTGTTCTAACAAACACCGAACTGTCATCCGCAAACCCTATGACAGAACACTGGAATGCATTTGGGGGTTCTATTGGTTGAACACTTACATTTTGTTTCATAGTTCTATACAGTGATTCTTGGAACAAAACATATGCTATCATTGACATAGGACAGCCCTGGCGTATCGATCGTTCAACAGGAAAATAGTCACTAACGATTCCATTTATACAAACTGCACTTAGGCTCCCGTCATATAGCATTCTTATTTTCATAACAAAATCGTCTCTGAAACCCATTCGTGATAAAGTCTTAAACATAAAATCTAGATTTACCCTGTCGAAGGCCTTACTCCAGTCCAGATTGACCAGAGCTCCGTTTAAATTATTTTCATTAACATAATATATGATATCACGGATTAGTGTATTACAGTTTATTATTGATCTCCCTTTCACCGAACAAAATTGTTCCTCTGATACAACCTTATTTAACACTCGCCATTCTGTTTGCCAGTATTCTTGAAATACATTTATAGTCAGTATTTAGCAATGCAATAGGCCTCCAGTTCTTCAAAGATAGCATGTCCCCTCCTTTGTGAACGAGTTTTATGATACCTTTCTTTTGACTCTGCCCCAATTGAAAATTTACGTTTAAAGCATACTTCACCACTTCCGTAAACTCAGGTTTGATAATATTCCATGTTTTTAAGTAAAACTCTAACGGAAGCCCATCCTCCCCTGGTGTTTTACCTTTGTTCATAGATTTTAAAGCGTTAAATACCTCTTTGGAAGTTACAACACTACATAACACTTCGTTGTCTTCCTCGTTTACGGTGCTGTCAATAGACATAAGAAAATGGTCTTGTAACCTCGAGTCTGTATGTACCTTAGAGAATAGAGCTTTATAATACTGCTTTACATGGTGAACAATAGCGTCAGTGTTATGCAGTGTTACACCATTCTCCAAACGCAATTCTTTAATAATATTTTTTCTCCCTCTTGATTTCTCTTTCCCTAATAGATGAGCAGACAGTCGCTCCCCATTTAACCTTTCTTCTGTTTTTAACCTAATTTTTACACCTTCACTTATTTCATCTTTTATAGACTTTATTCGATCTTTAAGGATTTTCATTTGTTCAAAATCAATATTACCAATCGAAGCCTTGTTAGCTAAGACTTCTAAGTGGCTCTGTAAAAAATTTAATGTACCATATTTCTCTTGGTTAGCTTGTTTGGACAATCTAACAAAAAAATATCTTACTTTAGGTTTCACAAAAATATCCCACCACTCCATAATATTGGGATATTTTCTTTTTTCCCTTTTCAAATAATCCCAAAACTTCTTGAAGTTCTCGTCAAAGTCATCTCTATTCAGTAACGACGTATTCAATTTCCAATATCCCCTCCCCATTCTACACTGTTTGTCTATAAAAAAGTGGGTTAATAACATGTTATGATCTGTCATAGATAATGGAATATTTTGACACTGTTTTATGTTACTATACAGGTCACTTACATATATACGGTCAATTCTGGAACCATAATCAGCTCGATAATAAGTATACGAGGGTATATTGTGTTTCGAAAACCATACGTCTTTCAGAGCCAGTTGTTTTACCAGAGACTTGAGCGCTTTGGATACACATCTTTCGTTCCCCGTGCTCACATCTCTTCCTGAGAGTACACAATTAAAATCGCCACCTAGAATTAAATTTGAAGTATTTTGCCTCAAGTAATATAAAATGTTATCAGAAAACAAACTCTCTCTTTCCTTCTTTTTAGAAGATCCTGACGGTGCATATACATTCAACAAGAAAAAATGACTCCCATTATGTTGGATTCTTACAGATAATATACTACCCGTTTCATCTTTTTCCGTTGACATTACAGAAATATTAGACATTTTATTAAATAAAAAACAAAACAAGTGCCTCCTTTAAAAATAGTTGGCATATTCAGCAGTACTTCAAAACTTTCCTCAAGATATCTTATCTTATTCCTATCTCTAATATTATGTTCTTGGATAAACAATACATCAATCTTATATTGAGAAGCTAACATCTTAAGTTGTATCTGTTTGTTGAGCTCATTTAAACCACAAATATTTATTGATGCCACTATTAGAGCCATTAGAAAAAAAAATAAAGTTTTAATTTATTTGCTTATTCTAGCAAGTTTAGGACATTTTTCCTCACTGCCATTGGTATGGTCCTCGTTATGTTTATGTTTACCTAATCCAGGCTCACTGTTGGGGGTTATGGCTTGTTCGGTGTCATACTGCATATTCTCTAAATCATCAAGGATATTAGATAACTGAGAATAATTTAACAATGGATTCATAACACTTCCATCCTCATCCTCCTTAACATTAGAAATACTTTCCCTTTCCACACTATTATTTTGAATTTCAGCACTATCTTTACCATGCAATTCAGAATGTTTACATTTCATCGTCGAGACATTCGTTAGTAACCTTTTATTAGCCGTTATATCAACTACTCCTTTCCTTACCTCTTCCGGTTGAGAACCATCCGTCATAACATTGTGTACCTCTGCTTCTACTGTCATTACCTTTATCCCTGGTTCGCTAGTTTCGTTCAACTGTGTTTCTTTCACTTGAGTCTGTGGATTTCCGTGTTCGTCCCCGTCTGGTAATTCCTCACTTATACTGCTCATTGTTAAATTCCTGTTGTCTTTACCCACTAAATCGTGTAGCTCATCTGTAATTCCGGTGTTCAAGGAAGCATTACGATCATCCTCATTACTGCTGCTAGGCTGATTAACCACTTTACTTTCTACTGGTATTAAGGCAGGAAAATCTCGAGTATCGAATACATTTGATCTTTCATATCGACTTGTCTCGCATTCTCTTGCTTCATGAGATTCTGAACCACACTTGAAACACGTTCTCTTTTGACCACTATATAACAACTGAATTTGAAAACCATTCACAGTAATTTTCGATGGAATGTTCTTTTTGACATACATTTTGGCGGTACGTATACCACTTAAAGCACCTTTAAAAGGACCCTGGTTATAAACATTGCGTCTTAGGCCCTCCACTCTACCATACTGTCGAAGAATATTCGTTAAAACCTCATCCTCCATCTCCTCTGGACAGTCTCTAATAGAAACAAAGGTAAACATTGAACTTTCGTCTGTTACTTTCAAAGAAACACTATTACCTGTGACATGTTTCCCTTCGAAGTCTTTGACAACACGATCATAAACCGCCTTTTCAGCGAACTTGACAATTACCTTTTCTCGTAGAAACTGGACTACTTGAAGATCTTGAAGGCGAATACCAATATGTACAAACAATGCCGCACTTACATCCTCTTGCGTTGGCTTTGTGTTCAAGAACACTAACCCAATAGAGTTCACTCTTCTTAAAGCAGAAGCCATTTTCCCTTGGTTCAAACACAGTCTTATTATATTTTTTAGGGAATAATTCCCTTTAAATGAAAGGCTTTACAGCCACACGTCTAGATGGGGGAACCCTGAGGCACCAGCCCCAGGGTACAACGACTAATCTTCCTAAAACCCAGGAGGGTGTTGATGTTAAATTTTCACTTTGGAAGATTAAGTCTACAGTTTTTACGTAATTTCGCCGATGACCACACTTCCTACATAATCATCAGCTTCATAATAGACAAGAGGCCACAGCAATACATCCAAAGTTCCAAAACAAGCTGAAATAACGGAGCTCTGGAACTACTGTCCGTTCACCTCGACGGTTGGGTCGAGACTGTGGGGAATTTGTATTAGATGATTGTCTCATGTTTATGCTGTCTTTAGGTGAGTAGAATATAGTGTTGAGTTAATGTTGTCACCTTTATTGTGTGGTCTTTCATTTCCAGGTTGCATAAATTATAATGTTCCTTCTAGGTTAGTGAGGTTTACTTTATCCTTGGAGCATTTACCACTTCATTTTCTGATTTACATAGGAATCATTCTATCTTTGATTTCCCTTTGTTTTTGGGATAACCCCATTACTCATTTTAAGTTCAAGAATTTCCTGTTCTTTGTGAGATCAAACACGACTAATTCTTATAATTTAGGGCGGTCTTCGCTTTTATGCTATTATTTACATAGCTTTCTATTCTATCTAAGAATATTTGCAGCGAGCTTTCTTTTTATGCATAGAGTAATCAATGCTTCCTTGCATCTCATGTTAGAGATCTTTCTCTTATTTTCTTGTATAATCCTTACGTCCATTCTTTACAAGATAGCTGCGGAAGCCTGTGGGAATAAACTTATTTTTTCCTTTCTTGGCTGGGCTGTTTAGCTTTATTCCTCGTTCTTTCTGCATTAATCGCAGTTTTTTTTCTGGAAATCCTTGAGGCTTCATGTAAGAAGCTGTAAAAGGTTTTGCATATAGACAATAACTGCTTACAGACCTCAAACCAGTTCAAACTACGTATACGTAAAGGCATTGTCTCGCCGTTGACAACTGGCAACGGGTATCAATTTGCCCATAGTGGAATACACAGCTAGGATGTATACAGTAGTTGCAATGTATATTCTGTTTCACCCGGAAAGCCCACTTATTGTTGTTGAATTTTTCTTGCCTTTATTTTACTATTATATGTTACTAATAGCGTCTTTTAGTTTAATTAGTGATAGTATTAAATGCTGCTTTTTACATCGGTGTTTGCATTGATAAAGGATAGTATCAAATTCATTAAATGTAAACATGAAAGATATTCAAATATCATGGAAATCTAAATTTGTATAACTCATGGTGAGAAATGAAAGCGGTTAGTGATGACAATTATAATGATGTCTGATCTAAAGGGGATTTCGCTAATTGTCGCCAATTTGTTGCTTGGTGGAACCTCCTAATATCTTAAAAACAAATAGGATGATTTTCCTTATAATTCCACCTCCTAATATCTTAGAAACATATAGGATGATTTTCTTTATAAGTGTGCTGTTGATGCTTAATTTCAGGAAAAATCAAAGCTAAAGCCGTTTTTGAGAATCATCATCATCATCTCCTCCTACGCCTATTGACGTAAAGGGCCTCGGTTAGATTTCGCCAGTCGTCTCTGTCTTGAGCTTTTAATTCAATACTTCTCCATTCATCATCTCCTACTTCGCGCTTTATAGTCCTAAGCCATGTAGGCCTGGGTCTTCCAATTCTTCTAGTACCTTGTGGACCCCAGTTAAACATTCGGTGAACTAATATCTCTTGGGGAGGACGAAGAGTATCCCCAAACCATCTCCATCTACCCCTCATCATGAGCTCATCTACATATTGTACTCGAGTAATCTCTCTTATAGTTTCATTTCTAATCCTGTCCTGCCATTTAAATCCCAATATCCTTCTGAGGGCTTTATTTTCAAATCTATTAAATCTATTGGAGATTGTTTCATTGTCATACCATGACTCTTGTCCATAGAGTAACACCGATCTCACTAAACTGATATATAGTCTGATTTTTATATGAAATATAAGGCGATTTGATTTCTAAATTTTACTTAACCAAGCCATTGTCTGATTTTCTTTTTTCAATCTTTCATTAAACTCTAATTCTAAAACACTTAAATGGTTCTACCTCATTAATCCTTTCTCCTTCCAATGATATTTCATCTTCCATTGCATACTCCGTTCTCATCATCTCTGTCTTTCTTCAATTTATCTTCACCCCCACCTCGTGCGATATTTCATGCATTCTGGTAAGAACGCATTGCAAATCCTGTGGTGTTGAATTCCTATCACCAATCCAGTCCAATCCTTCTCCACCATCCCTGTCTGTTCTACACATTACAAAGTCCATGAGGGGGATAAGCAACATAGGTGACAACACATTCCCTTGGAGTACTCCCCTGTTCACTGGAAACTAACTTGATAAAACTCTATTAATATTAACTTTGCACTTGCTATGCTCATGAACAGACTTAATCAAATTTACATATTTAAGAGGAATTCCATAATAACGCAGGATTCTCCACAAAATTGGCCGGTGCACACTAGCAAAGGCTTTTTCATAGTCCACAAATACCATCAAAAGGAGATTTCTATAAATATTCAAGATTAAAACTAATTCTCAAAAAATTATTTTTTAAACATCCTAATTTTGGTGAGATAAAAGAAAAAAAAATGAAAGAAACCGGAAACTTATTGAAGTTGCTTATTGTAAATTACACAGTGTGGCTGTTTGTCACATCAGGTAATTTAACGCAAATCTCCTCTTAATTGAAGACTGTCGAAGAGCAACGTATCTTTAGGGATGCTTTGTAAAAGTTCTCACCTTTTTACAGACTAAACAACACGAACACACAAGAAAGACGTTTGTTGTCGGGGAATTTGCCTGGAAAATAGCGACTTTCGAAGAACGTTCAAATCAAATCAACCAAATTGTTTAATAATTTAAAATCAACAGATATAATGCAGCAGAAATAACATTGTTTCTGCAAATTAAAGAGAGAAGAATAGTAACGATGAAAGATTTCAGTTAAAAATTATAAATACATGTCAATTCTTAATTACATAAACAGGGTAATGAGAATAATGGCAGAATTCTGCATAAGTAGATTAGTGAAAATTACTCAATAAAGCAGGATATATAATTGTTAGAAAACATTACACCAGCAAACGGACAAGTAAAGTAGGGTGAATTAACGTTCATATTTCGTATTTCTCATTGAAGTTATGAAGTGTTTGTGCTAATCTGGAAATAGATAACAAAAAGAAATGTCATATGAGAGGAGTCAACGTTTTCCTCGGGAAGGGAAACATAATGACGCTTTTAAACAAAGTTGGAATTGATGGGAACGCCAATCGAGGTAAATGAAACCCCATCACTTATCTTTAATTACTGGAAGTTTCAGGAGGGTGGTGAAAATATGATTGAGAGAGAGAGAGAGAGAGAGAGAGAGAGAGAGAGAGAGAGAGAGAGAGAGAGAGAGAGAGAGAGAGAGAGAGAGAGAGAGAGATGTTATTACAGTGTAACTTTGTTTGAAAATAATTTTGAATATTCGGGGAATTTTGAAAATAAGCCAGGCTATTTGAGACGAAACAAAAGAGAGGCACAGATTTATGGGACGTCTGTAAGGATTTTGCAACATAACCGCAATTTGCAATACAAAATTATGAAGTAGGATGGGATTTTATTTTCTTTTGAAATTAGAGATTTCAATTTAAATGATAGTGCCAAGTGTCATCTTCTTGTAGAACAGTGGTTCCCAAACTATCTTACCTGACGCCCCCTTTTTGCTTCCAGTAGACCCGTACGCCCCCACTCCTCTCTCTTTTTTTATATGAAATGATTCTTACATTTATTTTTTAACATTGTACAGGAAAACAGATTTCTCTTTGCATTACATTTTAATAATGAAATCCACTCAAACAAATAATAGTACATTCCAGTAACTAAAAACGAAACATTTGGTTCAAGGTGAGCGAAAAAAAAGTTTGAACACGCCCCCCTTGTATCGTCCTCACGCCCCCCTAGTGGGGCGCGCCCCCCAGTTTGGGAACCACTGTTGTAGAAGGAATAACCGATTTACAAGTTTAATGATTTTTTTTTATCAGATTAAGCTATTCTTATGCCAATAAGGTTTCGTGCATACATTCACTTTCAAAACTCTGTACTGTTAATCTATTTTACGTTTGCTGATAAATTGTCAACCTAGAAAGCAACTACAGCAGGGATAAGAGGTAATCAGGCAGCAAATAGAGGGTTATAAACATTGAGAGATATACATTGTT
>NC_090727.1:87825265-87837765 GCF_036898095.1 Palaemon carinicauda | reverse complement strand
CCCAGAGATGGCCAAGCATACATATGTTTGCACATGTATGTTATTGTATTTAAATATAATCTGTAATCTTCAAAGGATCCCTGAAATATTGAAATATTTAAATTTTCTTGTAACCGTAGTTTTAGATGAACTCTTATATGTAAATGGCTTTATAAAACAAACGGAAATCCGTTGATAAGGATATAGCAATGCTGTAATGATCAATTAAATAGAAAATAGATAATCTCCGTTTCTTGAACTCAAGTTTCACACCGAAGAATCTGAAGAAACCATTATATGCAGTATTACACGATCGTATATTTGTCACATGAATTGATTAAGTACATTGGTATAACATTCAGACTTTGCTTTTGCGTAATTAAATTATTTAGTATTTAGATCAGAAATACTTAAAACAGTTATATATCATGGTAATTCACCTTGCTCCACTTAGAACTCGAAACTTATGCCATTAATAACGGGATTAATATTGGGCGTTATCCCAAATATCTATTCAATCATGTGCATTATACTTTGATTAAGATTTTATTTTTAATTTGAAATTGATATGACACAACCTTGATGACAAGGGTGCAGTTATTGTAGGGGACAAAATACCAGAACAATAATGGATTTTATTCACATTTGATGTTTTTGAACACAAGGGGATGTTCGCGCGAAAGTATACGCACACATTACTTATATATGTATATATATATATATATATATATATGTATGTATATATATATATATATATATATGCATATATATGTATATATATATACATATATATATATATATATATATATATATATATGCACTAGTATACACGACCCGTCAAAAATGACGGCTTGATATTTAAATACATATGCACATACACACATACGCGCACACCATTCAACCCTGCCCATCTCCTTCCTCTTTCCTAACTACCACACGGCAGTTTTGGCAATCTGTGAGAGATTGTTGTATGCGAGTGATTGCTGCTCGGCTTGACGACGGGAAATATATATATATATATATATATATATACTGTATATATATATATATATATATATATATAGACACTTGCTCTTTTGTTATATAGTTGGATATATATAAAATCTTGTTGAAGATGGTGGTTGTTGAGATATGGGTAGTGTTAGCCATCTATATGATATTATACAGCATATGTTCATATTTTTATGATATGATGCTTTTACTGATGTTTTCACAAGGAAGAGTTTCCTTAAAATTTATTGCTAGGTAGTATGCGGGTGCAGTATGCTTGCATGGCCTTAAGTTTTATCGTCAATATGGCCTGTGAAATTATGAGAGAGAGAGAGAGAGAGAGAGAGAGAGAGAGAGAGAGAGAGAGAGAGAGAGAGAGAATCTTGTTGTTCTGACGTTTTATTTCAATACTCGTTTAATACATTTTTGTTTTACTATTTTGACTCAGAGAGAGAGAGAGAGAGAGAGAGAGAGAGAGAGAGAGAGAGAGAGAGAGAGAGAGTGTTTATAAGTAATTTTTCAAGATAATCTTTCCATATCATATATATACTGCATATATATACGGAGAGAGAGAGAGAGAGAGAGAGAGAGAGAGAGAGAGAGAGAGAGAGAGAGTACTTGTGTGCGTGCGTTCCAGCTCACTTTTGTTTCGTTCCTTCTGTTTATAAGAACTTTATATGCCCCAATTTCCCATATAAACGGCATCTTCATTTTTTGTGCCCTTCTATCCTCTTGACAAATGCCATCAAATTTTGTACGTTTTCCTCCAATCTAGATGCATTGGTTATTAAAGGCTTTCCCATGACCCTCTCGCAATTGGCTTGTTCATGACCCAGTTTGGGTGTTTGGTTATTTCGAGGTCCTCCTGACTTATTGTTGGGGTTTGTTTGTTATTGCATTGTTTTATTTGTCATAACTGGGGCTCTGATATGTAATTGCAGTGGCCTAATAAATAGCTAATAAAGAGGGGGGAAATTGTCAAAGTTTTTATTGTCGACTTTACCATAAAAATAATGATAATAATTGATGAATTACATTAAAAAGAAATTATTAGAGGATTTTAATAGATACTGTGATAAAAAGAACTTTTTATCAAGAACCTGTGATATTAACTTATATGTTTCTATGAAAATTTTATAGTAAATTGAAATTGTTCTTAAATTGTCAGTGTGGAACAAACTCCAGGAAAATAACAGTATATGACTATAACATAATTAATCCTGAATTTGATTAATGTATTCTTATGACACGATGGGCAACTTGAAAAGATCAATTTATGAAAAAAGTCGTCTTGTCAATGAAAAGGTTAAGAATTTTTGGCAATTAATTGTGAATAAATGTAGACAGACAGACAAGAAGGAAAACCACGGATACCTAATTTGTTGTTAAAAAGAATGACGAAATGAGAAATTTGCAATTTAAGCCATGCAATAGATATTTATTTTTAAGGAGAGGCTAAGTAATAAATGTTCGTGAATTAAATTAATAGCTTTCAGTAGAAAAGGAAATGCACCCAAGATGATTATTATCATTATTATTATTATTATTATTATTACTTGCTAAGCTACAACCCTAGTTGGTATAGCAGGATGCTATAAGCCCAGGGGCCCCAACATGGAAAATAGCCCAGTAAGGAAAGGAAAGAAGGAAAAAGTAAATATTTCAAGAACAATAACATTAAAATAAAAGAAATATTTCCTGTAAAAACGATAAAAACTTTAACAAAACATCAAGAAAAATTTTAGATAAAATAGTGTGCCGAGTGTACCCTCAAGCAAGAGAACTCTAACTCAAGACGGTGGAAGACCATGGTACAGAAGCTATGGCACTACCCAAGACTAGAGAACACTGGTTTAATTTTGGAGTGACCTCCTAGGAGAGCTGCTTAACATAGCTAAAGCGTCTCTTCTACCCTTTCCAAGAGGAAGGTACCCACTGAACAATTACAGTGCAGTAGTTAACCCCTTGGGTGAAGAAGAATCGTTTGGTAATCCCAGTATTGTCAGGTGTATGAGGACAGAGGAGAATAAGTAAATAATAGGCCAGACTATTCGGTGTAGGAAGAATACGGAAAAGAAACGGTGACATATTGAAATAATACGAATGACATACATATTTAAAGGAAAAACCCTGAATACAATGCAATCTATTTTGAGTTTTTCGAAATGAACGTTACTTTATTTTTCACGCGCAAATTCGCCAAGGAAGTAATGCTCTAGTCACTAGCATTGGCATGTGTCCTGTTTTGGAATGATGGATGATAACAACAGTTATGAATAAAAGAACTAAATAGGTTTGAGTAATTTTAAGAACGAAAAAACAAGGAAGAGACTGACATTGTCTAATTTCGACTTTCCACTGGCTCTCAAATTCTGAATTCGTGTGATTGATAATGGAGATGATATTGGCGTGACACACTTTTCCTAGGAGTTATTCCTTTTCTGTTTGCATGAAGTTGCGTCGTGCAGTAACTCCCATGATGAACTCTATTTCGCCACCCGCATCCCAGTACTTCCATCTATTGGAAGCCTTCCCCTCCCCTCCCATCACCTCCATCCCAGGAGTTGGAAAGTGTGGAGTAGCGAGATAAGAAAGCTCTGAATCAGAGTGGTTATTTGGGGCTGTAGGAGGGGAAGCCAATATTCAAGAGAATTGTCTTCCTTGGAATATGTACCCATCTCCTCCTTTCCTCTGGTTCCCATTGCTGCCTAGAAAGTGTACTATTGGGTAATAAGAATATTTTGGACTACAAAGTTTTTGGTAATACTCAAATTCCATTCCATTATCCCCATCTCCACCTCCCCTCAGTTGCTCATGTCATCTCCAAGGGAAGGAATACGTTGATATGGAGGTAAGAAGGCAAGATAAGTGTTGAATGCAGTATCCAGATCCACCTTAATAACCCTTCCTATTTTATGTTAATACTCCTGCTTTCTGGAATCTGATGTACCTAGTAATGGTATTAGCATTCTAGGCACCAAAATAGTTGTAGATTCTTCGTGTCGAATGGAAGAGCGGTAGTTTTATCAACAATACAATATCATTTTATCCATATTATTCCCTATCCCATCTCGTGGGTTGGCTTCATATTATTATTATTATTATTATTATTGTTAATATTATTATTTAAGCTAAGCTACAACCCTAATTTCAAAAGCAGGATGCTATAAGGCCAGGGGCTCCATCAGGGAAAAATAGCCCAGTAAGGAAAGGAAACTAGGAAATAAATAAACTACAAGAGAAGTAATGAACAATTACACTAAAATATTTTAAGAAAAGTAACAACATTAAATATGTCTTTGATATATTTAAACTTTAAAAACAAAAGGAAGAGAAATAAGAGAGAAGAGTGTGCTCTAGTGTTCCCTCAAGCAAGCGAACTCTACCCCAAGACAATGGAAGACCATAGTACAGAGGCTTTGGCACTAACCAAGACCAGAGAACAATCATTTGATTTCGAAGTGTTCTTCTCCCAACGGAGGTGCTTACCATAACTAAAGAAAAGTAGCCACTGAACAATTACAGTGCAGTAGTTAACCCCCTGAGCGAAGAAGAATTGTTTGGTAATCTCAGTGTTGTCAGATGTATGAGGATAGAGGAGAATGTAAAAGGAATAGGCAGATTATTAGGTTTATGTGTAGGCAGAATAAAAAGGCCGTAACCGGAGAAGGGGATCCAATGTAGCACTGTCTGGCCAGTCAAAGGACCCAATGACACTCTAGCGTTAGTATCTCAACGGGTGATTGGTGCCATGGCCAACCTACTACCTACCAGTAATCGTATCCCAACTCGCTTCTACTTTGTAAAGAAAACAGATATTGTTGTGAGAAGGAGAGGGGTGATTGTGCCATCAATATTTCATTATTATAGGAAACCCTTTAGGAAACGTTGACAGTATTTTGAGTTTCTTTGATGTAGTATCCGAAGTGATTTTCCTTTCTAAGAGATGATGGTTATTACCGGTTAAGGAAGGGTGTTGAGCTTTGCGATAGGATAATTACTTTCATCAGGAAGATTAAAGCACAGATGAAAGAATTTCTTGAAGAGACAGACTCGTTTGAAACTTCCTACTGATTAAAAACACACTAAAATATTTAATGTTAGAGAAAAGGCATAGATATTCATTCTCTCTCTCTCTCTCTCTCTCTCTCTCTCTCTCTCTCTCTCTCTCTCTCTCTCTCTCTCTCTCTCTCTCTCTCTCCCTTCAGGAAAAAATATCCAATTGTGTTCGTTTCCTTCATCATCATACTATAGAATTTCCGATATTCAGAGTTATACAAGATGTTGTCTCAGTAGAATGAATTGCAGCAACTAACCAAGATTTTAAAATTTCTATTTGTTTTTGATAAGTCACTACAACTACAACTATAGCAATTATAATTATATAAGGTTATTTTAGAAGGACTCACTAATAATCATTCCGGCAAATTAATATATCACAGATGGAAAAGAGTTATATTATGTGGGTACAAAGAAGTCTGTCATATAAAGACGAAATTGATATATTCACAGAAATCTATATTGGGTCTCGTCAGTATTTAATAGGTTGATCACCAAGAAAAATCAAATGCTGTCGGAACATAAGCTCTTTGGCTATTCATGGAATAGGTCATGTGTCTAGCAATCTCCCCCCTAGAAGAATTTCTGAAAACTGTAAGGATAATATCCTTAGTCACCCACGCATACTAAGGGGAAATAGTGCAAACTATAATCCGTGTGCCGGCTCCTTTGTGTCGGCCAAGGAATGCAATGTCTCAGGAGGTTACGACGGGCACACCCTGAAGGGTAAGTTGCCACATAATTGTTTCCTCGTTTGATAAGCCCACGATTTCAATATGTTAAATTATCCTTTAAGTTAATTTGTGGCAGAGTTTAATGCGTAACAAAATAGATAGTTAATTATCAGATTATTCACAATTATGACTATCAAAAAAGTTTATAACAGTCTATGGCAGACAAGGAACTAAAAATTTTACTCTGATTGACAAAGTTCTAAACTGGCTATGAGAAAGTTATGAGAATAATAAGATAAACACTACCGTTTGAATAACAGTTTTCACTTCTACAAAAAAAAATCGTTGATATTTCATTGAAATATATGAAAACTTTTTCACATTACAAAATTAATATTACACCTTCAAAGCTAGGAAGGGAAAGCTAATCTACTTTGAATCCCAATGGTTACATGTAGAAACAGATTGTTATCAGTGCAATTTTCATGAGCCCATCTCGTGATTTTCTATTGTAAAATGGCTCCACACATGCCAGACAGTAGGTTTCCTCCTCCTCAGATTTAAAAATTTCTGAAGTTCTTTGTTTTATTGTTCTTTTTACCTGGAATAAAAACTTCGTTTTCATTTCTTCTTTTGACTACTCTTCTAATGTTATTTTAACCAAGTATCAGTTGACATTCCAGTGGTTTGTTTCCTTTTATTCACTGAATTTCCCTTTCTCTGGCCTGCTTTAGACAGTGGTCTTACTGCTTCTGGTGTTAGGCCCAAATTTATATTCTTTTGTATAGAGCTTCGTGAAGTAGATGGTGGTGCTTCTTTCACATGACAGGTTGCAAGAGTTGGACCCATATGTTCATTTTTTTATCCAATTGTGCATCCCTCTTGGCTTATTACCTCAGAGGAATATAAATTCAGCATACCAGTGCATCTATTTTCTTGTGATGCTTGCACTTCAGACATATCAAAAGTCAGAGGCCTGTCTCTTACTTATTCATCCCTAAAATCATAATCCCAAGATGTTGGCAGGAGTCACAGCAAGTGTAAAACTACGCCTGAAATGTCTTATATAGTCATAGTACAACTAGGATGATTTGTCATCGAAGAGTCACAGGATATGTTTACGTACTTCTTCAGGGGTCGTATCAATCAGTTGCATCCATTTTTCTTATAATAATCCAAGCTATCTATGGACAAGTGAGAATCGTGGTTATTTAGTAATAAAAGCACTGAATGCTCTTTGGAACATTTAACGTTTCACAAAATGCTTAAGAAACTCAACAAAATTAGACTCTTCCATTCACCCTGATGGTTTGGAAAATCCAAAACTACCTGGAATGCCATTAATCAGGAAATGATCGCGGAAATAAACATTAGGGAAAGCAAGGACAAGTGGGACTGCATTACCTATTGCTGATAACTATAGCTCGTGTTACAAGAGTTCCTCTTTCTGCTGAGGTAATTTTTGAAATTTGTTTAGAGCCTTCACGAGCAACAACTCTTAACAGGCTTCTGAACTGTTGTTATCCCAATGTTATCCATTTTCCATATATTCCCTGGAGTGAAATCATAATGATATCCTTTACTGTTATTCGTTTATTGTATATTTAGTGATTATATAAACTGTATAAACTGACATGCGATGTGAAATATGCTCCTGTATGGAAAAGAATTCCTTAAAGTCTGGAAAAATCCTTTCCATGACAATATTACTCTATATTTTTTTTTTCGTTTTCTTTTTTTAATCTCTTCTTTCAGCATGGAAAACAATGACCCACCGGAAATTTCCAGAAAAACAGCAATTGGCTCTTTTATATTTTTTTCTTAGTTTTTAATTTTCACGTTTCTAATTACATCTGGCCAAGACTGCTTTCCATAATTACAGTACAGTGAGCATTCTTGAGAAAGCTTTGGTACAACTCAAAATAATTTGGTTTTGTTCATCATTCTTCTTCTTTTTCACTGTTTCCTCAGAAAGTTTTTATGTTCTTTCATATTTTATTGATGGGGAAATGTGACGACTCCATAAATGTGGATGCTAACTAGCTTACAAAGGCAAACTTGATATATATATATATATATATATATATACATATATATATATGTATATATATCTATACATATACACATATATATATACACACATATATATGTATATATATACATATATATATATATATATATATACACATATATATATATATGTATATATATCTATACATATACATATATATATATATATATATATATATACATATATATATATATATATATATACATATACATACATATACTGTATATATATACATACATATATAATTGTATATATATACTTATATATATATGTATATATATATGTATATATATATATGTATATATATATATGTATATATATGTACATATATATATATATATATATATATAGAGAGAGAGAGAGAGAGAGAGAGAGAGAGAGAGAGAGAGAGAGAGTGTCTTAGCATGCCCCCGACTTTACCTTAAATCAATTCATTCTTTCGTCCTTTGAGTTCGGATGTTGGGAAAAAAATGAGTGTTTTAGTAGGATCTTAAAAGATTTCTTTTTGGACATCACCTGCCTGGGATTTGGTTTACCCCTTTCCTTGTTTCATTGTATTTACTTTATTTTGTTACCTTCGATAATGGAGTTTTTTTCATCTGGTAGTGGTAAGTTTACAGCTGCTGTTGTGCCAGGTGCTGTTGAATACTTTTCTTTTCGGTATTGTTGTGCGGAATATCTACTCCCAAAGATTTGGTCGGGTTTGCTTTTATTTCTTTTATTTGCCTTTTTCTCCTTTCCTTGTCTCCACTGTTATGTGAAAGGATTATGGTAGTTGGTGTTAGTGATGACGGTTTGTTTTCACTAGATGTAGAGATTAGATTTATTGGTAAATGTACTTTTGTTCATTTGTATTTAACAAATTACGTCTTTTTGTTATTTCCACCCCTTTCTTAGTAATGTGATATAGCTTGCATACTTCGGTTTCTTATCTATAAGGAAATCTTGAATCTACGGTACATTGTACTTTGACGCTCTCATAAAAAATGGGAATTCAATCCTATTTCCTAGGGAGTAAGTCCTATAAGGAAAAAAATGATTTAGTTCTTCCATGGCGCGTCTCGCTAGTATTTTCATCTCCTTGCTCCTCTGATTTGGCAAGCAATATATGTTGGTTATAGCTGGCAAGTCGCGTGGATGGTTATATGACGTACCTTAATTATCTAATTAATCACTTAGTTTAATTAGTCCATGCCCTTGATGTGTATAACTTTTCGTGTATCTCATAAATTGTAAATCGTACACAGTACTTAGACGCTCGCTTGGAATCACAATATGAAGCGTATGATAGATCACATAGCAAAAGTAGGTGTGTGACATGTAGATAAAAAGCTAAAGTAGCGCCAATATTTCTTTGAGGATCTATCTGCAATTCTTGGATCAACGAAGCGCCAACACTGGTGACGACTTGTTTCCTTCCACCAGATTAGTCATCTCTGACTGTCATTTATTTTACCCTCATTTCCCTATTTTTATGAAAAAATTTCCCCTCTGCTGTCTCATGAGCAGAAGGTTGGTTAAAGGAAGAAAATGAATCACCATCGTCTCTGTTTTTCTTGTTTTACTTTCAGAACCATAATTTCCATCAGGAATAAAATGATGATTATACAAACAGTGACATAGATATGTTGGTTTTTGTTTAAACTCGTGTATTCTTTATTCCTTGTTTGGGTAATATAAGTCTTGGGTGGTATTTACAATGGAACATTATTAATGACAATTGTAATTTAAATTTTTTTTAAATGTATACATTAGATTTGGTGTCTTGAGTGATGAAATCATAGGAGGTATGGAAAATATCTGAAAAATTGTAGATGAAGATATTTTATATATTTTTCTCGTTAAATTGCCCGAATCAAATAAATGCACAAGCGCATCTTTATGGGAACGTTTACCTACATGATTGATAGATGACAAGGATTACTTAGCATGTGAATTGTGATGGTACCTTGCCACTATTATTGGATAGTGTGGTTTTAAGTTGGTGATATTCTAAGCTATGTGTTATCACAATGTAAAATTCTGTGCTGCTGGTTTTTCGTCAAAGTATCTCAAAATTTGGATTTTCTGTTTTGTTTCTGCCGTAGAAATTATGACTACAATACTAATTCATTTATCAAAGGTATTTGACCTCTGTTTTTTAAACCTCCAAATATATATAAAGGTAATTTTACTATGGATTTATATGGAATCTAGGTCGATAGATTAAACATCTGTAGTCCTTGCATGGAATCGCCTGCGTAGTAGCTCTGACCAGTATTCTTATGGATGTTGTTATATGGGAATAGACTCAAATGGAAGGCCATTCAATCTGTTCACGAGCTGTGGACTTTTGTGCAGCGCACTTATTCTATACTAAATTTAGTTTACCCGAGCAGTCAAAAATTACGGCTAGATATTTAGATATGCACTTAAACACACGCACTGATCCAACCCTTCCTAACCCCTCCCTCTTTCCTAACTACAACCGGGCAGGTTCGGCAATTTTCTGGAGATTGTGGTTTCCTAGTGTACCTCTTGGGGTACTCACTCTTCAGGCTATTACTACTACTACTACTACTACTCTCTCTCTCTCTCTCTCTCTCTCTCTCTCTCTCTCTCTCTCTCTCTCTCTCTCTCTCACCTGAGGGACGGGGATAGAAATATTGATCTTTATTATATAGAGGCGATTAGTGTTGATTATGTTCTGGTTTCAAATATGTAGGTAGTAGGTTAGCCTGGACACCAGCCACCCATTGAGATACTACCACTAGAGAGTTATGGGGTCCTGTGACTGGCCAGACAGTACTACATTGGATTCTTCTCTCTGGTTACAGTTCATTTTCCCTTTGTCTACACATACACCTAATCATCGGGTCTATTCTTTACAGATTCTCCTCTGTCGTCATACACCTGACATATTGAGATTACGAATCAATTCTTCACCCAAGGGGTTAACTACTGCACTTTAATTGATCAGTGGCCACTTTCCTCTTGGTAAGGGTAGAAGAGAATACTTATCTATGGTAAGCAGCACTTCTAGGCGAAGGACACTCCAAAATCAAACCATTGTTCTCTAGTCTTGGGTAGTGCCATAGCCTGGTCTTCCACTGTCTTGTGATAGAGTTCTCTTGCTGAGGGTACACTCTGACTCACTATTCGATCTTATTTCTCTTCCTCTTGTTTTGTTAAAGTTTTTATAGTTTATATAGGAAATATTTATTTTGATGTTACAGCTCTTGAAATATTTTATTTTCCCTTGTTTCCTTTCCTCACTGAGCTATTTTCCCTGTTGAAGCCCCTGGGCTTATAGCATCCTCCTTTTCTAACGAGGGTTGTAACTTAGCAATTAATAATAATAATAATAATAATAATAATAATAATAATGCATCTCATTCTGCTTAAACATTACTTTGTACATAAGTAAATGACGAAAATTCGATCATTCCTCACAATGAAATGGCCCCTTTTCACCCGATAGTTCCATGAAGTACGTCGAAAGGTACATTGAAAACCACGATCGTTTTTTGTCCTTTAGCATGCAGCTTAGTGACTTAGGGGTTTTGCATTACAGCATCCAGAACTTGGATTATGTGTAAGAAGTTATGTTTGGTAGAGGAGGAAACACGGCTTTCAAGGCTCAGGGATCTCAAGTTATGATATCGAGCAAGTCTTGTAAACAACTGTAATGGACGTTTGCTACCTTCAATATATTGTAGTATGTCGATGAGTTGTGGAGTGGCAGAGGGAAGTGGAATGTGATGGATGATCTACAGTATTTGTGTTTTGTTTCCTTTTTTTATTATTATTATTTTATTTTGGTTTAAGAAAAATGTATTGTTGTTGGTATGAAATTTTATCAGAGTGGAAAATTAGTAATACGCTAGCCGAGTTACAGTTAAATTATTGATTAAAGAAAAACCTTTGGGTAAGAGAAAGAAATTGGAGGGGTAGAAGACCAATTCTGGGTTTAAAATTTTTAAAAGTTTGTGAAGAAATATTGTCAGTACGTTCACATAATTCAATATATGCTTGGGTATATTTAGATTTAGTGTGTGTAATAATTCCCAAACCAAATTTGGTAATATTAAAATGCTGTTAAAATTGATGAAAAAAAAAGTGTTTAAAATTTTTTCGATCTTGGCCAATAAAACTGACTTTCTTTTTAATAGAGAACAACATATCATGCTTCACAATTTCATTCTCTGTGGCATCTCGAAAAGTAACTTTTTTGTTTTATATTTTTTTTACCAACTGGGTAAGCTTTCAGGTATGAGTTTATAGCACGCACTCATAAGACCTTATGAAAGGAAAATATGTGAGTTAAAAACTTATAACCTAAGAATCAAGAAGTAACCCTGGCAAATACTATTTAGAATGCTACCACTAACAACTTACCGATTCAGTTACTACAAAGGTACGATATCTGTTTCTTATTTGTAAACAAAGCACATCAGCATATCCTTCATAACCGTTTAGTGATTGAAAAAAACCTCCTTCAGTTCATGGCTAATAACACTGCTCCATCCCCAGTATTACTGGATACCCGAACCACTCTGAAAAGTCTTTATTTACAGCCAGTCTCATTATCCTTTATTGCTTAATTTTTGTTACTGTTACTCGGCATTACCTTGATATTGGAAACCTCAATTAAGGTGTGTGTAGAAACGCTTTCAATTCTCGCCATTCCTTTGAACCTAGGCATTGATGGTCTCCTCATCAAAATCCACTGGTTAATCTGGAAGGAT